>NC_035433.2:105823308-106123308 GCF_002127325.2 Helianthus annuus
GAAAAGTACATTTGGGGCCCGAAGCAGCAAGAGTCCTTTGAAATACTGAAGCAGAAGCTAAGCAACGCACCTGTGTTGACCTTACCTGAGGGTACAGATGAATTCGTAGTTTACTGCGATGCATCACACACAGGCATGGGGTGTGTTCTTATGCAGAAGGGCAAGGTGATTGCCTATGCTTCAAGGCAATTAAAGGTGCATGAAAAGAATTACACCACCCATGATTTGGAGTTGGGTGCCGTTGTATTTGCACTTAAGCTATGGAGGCACTACCTTTATGGTATTAAATTTGTGATTTATTCTGATCACAAAAGCCTCCAGCACCTGTTCAACCAGAAGGAGTTGAACATGAGACAACGCCGTTGGATGGAAACCCTGAATGATTATGACTGCGAAATCAGGTACCATCCCGGCAAGGCGAATGTAGTCGCCGATGCATTGAGCAGGAAAGAAAGGGTAAAACCCATTCGAATCAATGCCAAGAGCATTGAAGTTAAAAATAATTTGATTGAAAGGATTTTGGCTGCACAGCGAGAGGCTGTGTTGGAAGCTAATTATCCTAATGAAAAGCTGGGAGTAACTGAAGAGCAGTTGACTCTTAGCAAGGATGGAATTCTTAGACTGAATGGACGTATATGGGTTCCGATTTATGGGGGACTACGAGATGTTGTTCTCCAGGAAGCCCATAGTTCCAAATACTCAGTCCATCCTGGTGCTGATAAAATGTACCAAGACTTAAAGGCAAATTATTGGTGGATAGGCTTGAAAAAGTCTGTAGCCGCCCACGTAGCAAAGTGCTTGACTTGTGCTCAAGTCAAGGCCGAGCACCAAAAGCCGTCTGGCTTGCTACAACAGCCTGAGCTTCCCGAGTGGAAGTGGGAATGCGTAACTATGGACTTCATAACCAAGTTACCCAAGACCAGGAAAGGAAACGATACAATATGGGTCATAGTCGATAGGCTGACTAAATCAGCTCATTTTCTACCCATCAAGGAGACGTATAGCTCCGATATGTTAGCCCAACTATATGTTGATAAGATTGTAGCCTTACACGGCATACCTGTATCGATTATCTCCGACAGGGATACTAGATACACATCTCACTTCTGGAAGAGTTTCCAGCAATCTTTGGGCACGCGTTTAAATTTTAGTACGGCTTACCATCCACAGACGGACGGTCAAAGTGAGCGTACTATCCAAACGCTAGAAGACATGCTTCGTGCATGTGCGATCGATCTAGGTGGTAATTGGGATAAAAACCTACCCCTGATCGAATTCTCCTACAATAATAGCTACCACACCAGCATAAAGGCTGCGCCTTTTGAGGCATTATATGGTAGGAAATGCAGATCGCCTGTTTGTTGGGCGGAAGTAGGAGAGGTCCAATTATCGGGACCAGAGATTGTTTTCCAGACGACGGACAAGATTGTCCAGATCCGGGAACGTCTCAAGGCTGCCCGCGATAGGCAGAAGAGCTACGCTGATCCGAAGCGTAAGGATTTTCACTTCGAAGTGGGTGAAAAAGTATTACTTAAGGTGTCACCCTGGAAGGGAGTGATGCGTTTCGGCAAGAAAGGCAAGCTGAGTCCGAGATACATAGGGCCTTTTGAGGTCATTGAACGAGTCGGATCAGTTGCCTATAAACTGAACTTGCCTGAAGAGCTCAATGGAATTCACAATGTGTTCCACATCTGCAATCTCAAAAAGTGCTTCGCCGACGAATCGTTGGTGATTCCACACACAGATGTGCATATAGATGAGAGCTTAAAGTTCATAGAAAAACCTTTGTCGATTGAAGATCGACAGGTGAAGAAGCTTCGCAGAAAGCACGTACCGATTGTAAAAGTCAAATGGGATGCTCGTAGAGGTCCTGAATATACGTGGGAAGTCGAAGCTACAATGAAAGAAAAATACCCCTATTTATTTGAGTAAATCTCGGGTCGAGATTTATTTTAAGGGGGTGAGGATGTAACACCTCGAATTTTTGTGTCCAATGATGTGTTAACACGTGTCATTTGTTTACACGTGGCATCCATAATAAATAAAGGACTAATTTTGACAAACCTTGAAAGTATATAAATTCGAGGGTTATAAATGTCAACAAGGGTAAATATACTGTATAGTATCCCTAAATAATGCTTAAACCTTCAAACGAATAAATTAAAGATCGTACAAATATAAAACGCGGAAGAAAGTGAGAGATTACAAACTACAGGGGTTAACTGTGTCAACATGTTTAATAATACCTCTGAGTGACCCTTTAACGTTCCCAAGACTTTGTAACGGTATTATACCCTCACTAAAATAATATATATGAATTACGCGAAGTTTCGATATGAAACGAGAAAGTTACGATCAAATACGTAGAAGAAGGGTTAAAAGCGTCAACAGTGAAAGTTAAGGCTCTCCAATATAATTAATAAATAAACCAGGGACTTAATAATGCGGGTAATTAACACGAGGCCCCTATCGGTAAATAACCGAGGGCCAAACCGCAAAGTTACCCCTTCAGAACCGAAAGGCCAGGTGAATCATTACGAAAGATTTCGTTATTAATGGCCCGATTCTGTAATGATTATAAAAGATTTGAAAAATTCTGAAAATATAACCTCACGCGACCCGCGTAAGGTTTAAACCTAAGTTGAGGCGGGCCGCGAGCTCCCTCTATTACGCGTCTGAATTGTTGATCCCAGGCGACCCGCGTACAAGTTGCATGGATTGTCCATGCGGGTCGCGTACGACGCCCAGATGCAGAATGGTTGTGACTTCTTGACTTTTGAGCTCTTGAACGATCATTTGATCAATTATGGCAGCATGGGTGACCCCTACACGACCCATTACCCTTAGGGACACCTGCCCATGATCCATGATCAGTTATAGTATGTTGTGTAAAGATCTTGAGGGTCTTGTGTGACTATAAATAGGCCTCTTTGGCTCATAACATTCACACACTCAAAAACACTTCTACTAAACATCTCTCAAGCTCTCAAGACTTCTCTGAAGTTCCCTAAGCAAGAACCAACTACTGTAAGTCGTTTAGATCCTTTGTGATTCAGTTTATGCTTAGTAAATGGCTAAGAACCAAACCGTCGTAACTACGGTTTGACTTTAAAATAACTCAGTGATGGTTCAGTCTTATGACGAACCAAAAGTAGTTTTGAGTTGGTATTTATGTGGGTATTAAACCTCTAAAATGGTTCCCCCTGATCACCACTCTAACTATGTCGAATATCGAGTCAAACGCGCGGTTAAAAAGTCAACAGAAAGCTATTTTAGCAATTTAAGCATAATCTGTGATATATATGTTATGGAACCTGTTTTGACAATCATACAACATGATAATAAGTATATAAACATGTTTGCGCTCGTTTGAATCGATCATCTACTATATAGAACCGGTTCGGAGCCGAAAGTCGCAAAAGTTTGACTTTTGCTTTGACTTCAGTTCTGACCCGTTTTAGTGAGGTATAATTATACCTTAGGACTCTCTTAGGACCAGGTCACATGATGGTATAAGCCTCTGTGGTCGGTTCATGAGTTATCCGAGTCTTTAGCGCATTTCCGTCATTCGCCTAAAAGTTGACCGTAACGACCTCTTAAAATTTAAACGAGTATTTCGGACACGTGAACGGACCAAAACCTTGCTTGTTAAATTATAAGCATGTCCTTAAAGTTTCACGTCAATCCGAGGTCTAGAATGAGAGTTATGCTAAAAGGCGCACTTTTAAGAAAGTTTTGTAATTAACGGCGCAATTAGCATAACGCCCATCTAACCCAAGTTTTCGTCACCAAAACTTTTACCCACTGTGGTAAAATAATATTTTGGGAATTTTAAAGATTTTTAATAATTTTTTACCTTGCTCATAACCTGCGGTTATGGCTACGGTTCGGTAAATACCGAATATGCCCTTTTTGGCCAAAACAGGAGTTCTACAAGGTCTTTTGACCCGATTCCAGTTGCTACTGATTTTAAATAATAAATAAAGTATTTTAAGCTTTATAAGCTGTTCGGGAAGCTCAGATTTCCTGTAGAACTCGAAAATCCCTTTTAAAGTCTTTAAAATGACCGAAAAGCCCCTACGGGGCATAATATAAACTTGAACTCGTTACGGGCATTACGGAAGGTATCCTACTGATACCAAAATACTTTTAAGGCATATTGACTTAGGAAATAAGCGTACGACTCTTATGGTTAACCGTTTCGCCTATTTGCGCACACGGTACGGCCCACGGAACTAGTTTTCGTGCAATAGCCGATATGGGTCAAATTATATTATTTGAACCCCTAAATCCAGAGTATGAACTATAAACCCATGTAACACAAGTCTCTGAACTTGTTGGGTCCAAATCATACTCCATTCTCGGTTTTCGCCTTTTCGTGCGAATTAACCATATCTATATATCGGAATCAACCGGTCTAGGCTACGGCCAATATAACGACCCGTTAGGATTCTAAGAGGTTAATTAAAACCTTCGTTCCAGATTAGGAGCCCCAGTAAAAGCTATCGGTGACTTGATCTAAATTAAGGATTAATACTTGCAAAGGTAAATACTTTTGACTTATTTCCCCTATATGGGCTTGGGTTACGGTATATTAATACCGCTTGATTGAGCACTATATTCGTCCACCGCTTAGGTGGATAACTAAATAATATGATTGGCTCATTTAAACAGTTTTGTTGCTTATAAGCCTTTGGGGGGTTTAATGACCGTTGTCCCGGATATCCTCGGCATCATTTTACGAAATGGCCACGACCATCGACATCCCGGTGTAGGCGTACACCCGGTATAAAGTGTCGACATTAAAACTAAAAGACGTAGCCGTTGGTTTCTGTACTACGGTTTTACGCAAACGTGGTGTGTCTATAAATCTTTAACCCGGCACGACCCGGGCTACTGAACGCATAAAAGAACATGTAAAACGTTCACAAGATCATTATGAATTTTCCCAAGTTATAAAAGAGTTTGTGCCTTGTGCATTCAAATCAATTTTAATAAACATTTTCAAATGTGTCTGTTGAATGTATTTACCAGTGTAAACTGACGTATTTTCCCCAAAAAGATTAAGTGCAGGTACCTAAACGTAATTGGCTGGTATTAGCTCCCTAGCGTCGGGATAAGCCTCGCAAGCTTGATTGCAGTATCTAATGGAACAATACTTTATCTTTATTTACGATCCACTGTGGATATTCAACTTCTGTAATACATTGATATTATCATCAGAGGTTGAAATTTATATATTTATCTTATGCTTCCGCTGTGCATTATATAATTGTGTGGTTTGACTATATTGTTGCCAACATCGTCACGGTAATCCCCCACCGGGCCCACCGGTGAGACACGTGGAAATCGGGGTGTGACAATAAACTACAAGCTTTTTAGTGAAAAAGCAAGTATGTAAACACTTGTATAACAAAAGATTTAACAAAGAAATATTTTCGTAAATATCGATTAGAAGTTGTAAGACTACATATTCTTTAAAAATAATGCTTTCAAGAAACAAGTTTTATTTTTAAAGAAAACAAGATCTACTAAATATGTTAGGAAGTTACTACATATTTTTACAAGACTTACAAGTTCATGAGTTTGCGATTTGGACATATTTTGACAAGTTTGATGCATATATGTTGTATATTGATGGTTGGAAAATTGTTTGATTAAATTTTGAAAAGAAAATGATACGCTAGTAAGCGTGGACACCTCCAGTTACAGAGGAAACTCTGGCGAATTTTTTCCAGAAAATAACACTTAGAAATATTTTTGTGACAAATGGTTAAAAATATATTTTTAACTTGTTTTTCCAAATAAAATTCGCCATGATTTTTATTACAAAGTTACCAAGTGTCGGGGGTGGATTTTCGTAAATAAAACTTGTTAAATATATATCTAGAATATATATTTCATAGTAAAATGCTTGTGTGATTTTATGATTATTTTGTGAACTATATATATATATATATATATATATATTATTTTTAGAGTAAAAATAATATAACTTGATATATCATGAAAATACGACTCCAAAATAATACCAACGCCTTCACGAATAAATATATAAGTTACACCGGTATTATTATTACCACACGAACCTTAAAATGTAACTCATGTATTTTCGGAAAATACCCTTAAATGCGTATTTTGATAAAAGTATTATTTTGGAAATCGTATGGAATAAAATATAATATTTTTGGGAAAAATATGTATATTTTGGAGATAAAATATTCTAGACAAATGAATTAATATATTCTTTAAGTGAGACTTAAAAAAAATATATTTTTGGAATTATAAAAACGCACATGTATTAATACCCCCATCCTTGGGAAGGAATATAATTACTAAATAATTAAGAAGTGTAAATATGAAATAGTTGTCTAACTATTTCCCAAAAACGTTAAACCTTAAGCCAAGGCACGGCCGTCCGTCTAATAGAAGTTAGTACGTGTAGGTCGTCACGCAGCAGGTTGATTGGGATTTACTATTTCGAGACGCACTTCTGTGAGTTCATGTCCCCCTTTTCTCTTAACTGTTTTCAGTTTTTATACTTCGGGGGTGAAATACATGTTACAATGATTACGAATACTTTTACACATGGTATGGTTAGCGTAAGGAGGGTTACTACTTAGATCATGTGAGTGGGTAGGCGGAAACTAGAGGCCATTAATCCTCGTTGTAGGACCGAGGGTCATTAGCGGTAGATCTATCTGGGTGTAGCGAGCCCAACTCTAGGCCCAACAGAACGGACCTCGGGGTGACTTTGAGCCCGACGCAAAAATCTGCTAGGTTTGAGTCTTCCTACTGCACTTCACACATATCATTGGCTTTGCAACCCAATGGTGATCTCTTTTTCCTTATTTGCTACATACCAGGGATTTTCATACATACAAATGTATTCAAAGGTTTTACATACTCACTTTCACATGAACTCGCTCAACTTTTGTTGATTTTTCAACTTACATGTATTACAAGGAATTAGGGATCTGGCGAGGTATGCTATGCCTACATGCTGCGTAAGAGGAGTGATGTCATCCAAGTTTAGGGGTTGTGACTTTTGCCTGGACGAGTCACAAGTCTTAAGCTGTGTTTATTTCACGTTTGTGGTTGTGTCTTTTGAACAAGATTTTATTTTGTTGTGTTGTATTTTCGTTGCATGTGTCGATGTTTGAAAACAATGTTATGGTATTTTACTTTTAAAACTTGAATCAATGGATGATTATCACGGTTTTACTTTCATATAGCTTTGTTGTGATTAAGCTATGGTATTAAGAAGTCACACCAATTAAACCCACGCTTCCGCAAAGCCAGGGTGTGACAGCTTGGTATCAGAGCTTTGATCATAGCGAACTAGGATTCCTTCTCGAGTCTAGACTATGATCACTAGGGTTCTCACGAAAACATTTTTACATTGCATACATTACGTCTAGATCCAGGATACAAAAATTTTTATGATCAGGAAGGTTCAGTCATGAAGACTGAGGGGCCAATCTGAGAGATTGGGAAGGTTCAGGTCTGAGAGGCCGGGGAGTCAGTCTGAGAGACTGGGAGGGTAGTCTGGGAGACTAGAAGGTTCAGTCTGAGAGACTGGGAGGGTAGTCTGGGAGACTAGGAAGTTCAGTCTGAGAGGCTGGGAGGGTAGTTTGGGAGACTAGGATGTTCAGTCTGAGAGGCTGGGAAGGTAGTCTGGGAGACTAGGAGGTTCAGTCTGGGAGGCTGGGAGGTTAGACTAGTGGGACTAGGAGAATTACTTGATTGCTTATTGGTGACTAACATGTTTATTTGATTATATGATTGATTATTTGTGCATATGTATGTGTGTTGTGTTACAGACATCATGCCTACCTCATCAGATACTGGAGTTTCAGACACTCTTGATCCCATGCCGATAGTATCAGATGACATAGTTTCATCAGAGCACGAGGTTCACACTTCCGATACTACCAGCACAGACGATGACGACTTCCAACCCTTTGCGCTGCCTGATGTCGTAGCAGAGCCTGCTGATGGCCATCTCGTTGGGGATTTGCCAATCGCGGCGATCCCTGCTCCTGTGCCCCTTGCTGCTTATCCCGTTGCTAATATGCCCCTCGACGTTGTCTCTGACGACGATGTCGATCTATTTGAGGAGGACCCACTCGAGGCGGATCATGAGGGCGAGGCCCATATTGCTGCTGATGATATCTTACTCCTTGCTGATGCTCCTGCAGAGGAGGCTCCCGTTCATTCACCTGTTCCTGACTCCTTTGAGTCTGTGGCGTCCGCACCTTCAGCACCACTCACACGACGCCGACCCGGACATGGCGTCATCAGCTGCACCTGTTCCTGCACACAGTTTTGAGTTTGATCATGATGTTGATGATGATTCAGATCCTGTTTTTCCACCTGGTTTTGATCCTGACCACGATATTGAGTTCATCCATTTAGACCAGCCCTTGGAGGATCCTGTAGCCCCTGTCGATCCTGTGTTTGCTGATCCAGCTGACTTTGATATGGAGTTTGTTGATCTGGGGCCTGCTGTGGCCCCTGAGCCAGTCGTTGCTCCTGACCCCGCATTAGAGCATGACCCTGTTCATGATGATGCACCAGTTCTCGCACCACCCGTTGCGGACCTACCCGTTGTTGCTCCACCGTTGGTGGATGGTCATGTTGTCGATGCTCATGTTGATGCTCCACCTTTGTTAGAGGATCCTGTTGTTGCACCACTTCCTGATCCTATGCCGGTGATGTTCAACCGTGCACCTTTTGCGACCCATATTGATCCACGATATGCCGACACCCACAATGGGTGGGTAGATGATGACGAAGATTTCCCACCTTTCGTGGTACCTGTTACACCACATGTAGCCCCCGTTTCAGCCCCTGTTTCAGCTCCCATTGATGTTCCTTTATTTCCCACACACACCACAGATGCTCACCGCACCGACCTACCTGTCACATTTCTTCAGGACATACCTCCACCACGTCCTGGGGAGGGTTCATCACGACAGCCTTTTGGTCATACACCTTTCATGACAGGAGGAGATCAGTTTGTACCTCAGATTTCTCATCATACTGTTGTTCCCACTGTTGCACCATTTACTGTACCATCCTTCGCTCCATCTAGTGAGCCGTTCCTCTGGACTACGCCCCCATTATGCCACCATCTGATCCATATCACCCATACCACGTGGGGTATTCTATGGAGGATATTCTCACATCTTTGATGATGCGCCAGGAGGCACTGACGCATCGTGTACAGGAGCTGGAGAGAGCTCAGCGACCCCCGTGCCATTGTCAGACCCCACCTGCAGTATCACACCCTCCACGTCCACTGTCCCCCGATTCTGCCGCTCGCTTTTGGACTCCTGAGCAGCAGATAGCATACTTGTTGCGCGCCCATCGTGCTATGGAGGAGGACTGGTTACACATGTGTCGTTTACTCTTTTCTCGTTTTCCCCCTCCTCCCCCGCCATCAGCATAGGCCTTTTGATTCGACGCAGGTAGACTTTGGTGAGACGACCGCGATTGTGCAGACTACACAGCTTTTTGGAGACCGCATTTTGATGATTATGACTTTTGATGATTTGTATTTTGTTATCACTGATTAGATAGTTGGGACTAGGGCGATGTGGCCCTTAGTCACTGATGATGTACGATACAGTTATGAACTTGTAAACCTTACATTGTGGTCTTGAGTTATGATAGCGCAATCGCAGTATTCCATTATACGTAATGTTGGATTGATTGTTTATATTCGATAACATGAGATGTTATGTGGTTGATTGTTTATTACATGTGATGTTATGTGCTTAATTTATTTGTAACATGAGATGTTACGTGTTTGATATTGTTGTTACATACGTATGCCTTTTACTTACTATGACCTGTGTCACACCCCGACCACGTAAAACAACAAAACGTGGCAGAAACGTCGGGGAGTGTTGTAACAGAATCATTGTTTCACAACCATGGATCAAATAGTTTTGTTTTATTGAATTATTAAACTCAATGTTTTGGTACAATTCAGGTAAAAACAAATAATTGTTTCTCAGTTTTAAAGTCGCTAAAGCACAAGTCCATCCTATGTGTAGCGTGCATCAACAATCATCACATAGCAGTACCTGAAACATATATGAAAATAGGTACGTCAGCATAAAAATGCCTGTGAGTAACATAGGATTTTGTGTATTAGATTCATGGCTTTGGATAATGCAAGAAAAGGTTTTATGTTTTCAAAATAGCCATGAATCCAATGTAAAAGTTTTGTTTCTGAAAACATGTCGTTTTGGAAAAGAGTTTAAAGTATAGACAAAATATACTTTGGTTTTGAAAAGTATGTATAAATAGTATAACAAAGTATACTTTAGTTTTGAAATAATTAATAGGTAGTATATCAAAATATACTTTAGTAATTAAAATAATAGATTTGGTAGTATATCTCAAATATACTTTGGTTTAAGGATAAAAGTATTGGTAGTATATCAGATTATACTTTGGTTTGAAAATAGCATATCAACTATGCTTTGGTTTAAAAATAGCATATCAACTATGCCTTTGGTAGTATATCAACATATACTTTAGTTTATGAAATATCAAAGTTGGTAGTATATCAAACTATACTTTGGTAAACAGTAGCATATCAAACTATGCTTTGGTTTAAAAATAGCATATCAACTATGCTTTGGTAATTAACAAAGTAGTATGTTAAAACATATGTTGGATTTCGTACTTAGTATATCAAAATATACTTTGGTAGATCACATTTGAGAGTACATCAAACTGTACTTTTGTAGTATATCAACATATACAAAAAAAAAGAGTGTGATTTGGTATTCAATCAAGCCTTAGTGTATCAAACTACACTTTGGAGACTATAGAAATACCACGAAGGAAATTTCTATTTGGTTTCTGACATTCCATACAACAGGAATGGGGTGTCTAGTCCTATAGCGCTATATCATACTACCAATTGGCTGGGTGAATGTATAAAAATGGGTACAATCCAACAATTAGTTTTATAAGTTTTGGAAAATCAGTGTTTAAACCATAGGTAATTGTTTAATTTGTCAAAAGAATATGTATTAAGCATGTGTAATCATATAGTTTAAAATCAGGAAAATAACAGATAGGCATATATGTTTCACCCCAAAACATTTGAAAACAGTAAAAGAGGGGACTATGTACTCACTTGGGATTGCTAATTAGTCTTGAGAATAAGACCAATTTAAGCTCCAAGTATCACAGAATCAACCGGCACCTAGTATAGGTAACTATGTTAATAAATCGACTCCTAAATCGGGAGATAGGATAGAATGAGGTTCTATAAATCAAATGAGTAACTAAACTCATATGGTATGATTTAATAGGCCCTACATTCTGATTGGAAAGCCTACCTAAGTGCTTTTGACCCGTTTCGACCCATTATGGTAACATAAGTCACTATAATGCGTCGTTAGCGTAAAACTATGTCCAGATGGTTACCTATGTGCTATGTCAAGTCTTACATGCCCAATTATCCCTAAACGTTACTAAATCAGGTTACATGTCAAAAATATGTTCACATAATCAAAATACGGATTTTAGCTTCAAAAGGGCATTTTGGTCATTTACTATGGGCATACAAGCTAACTAGCAAATGACTAACCAATCCTATGTGATCATAAGGTTATAACCTCAGTGGTTATTCCCTATGTAACTTATGATCACTAATTAAGCTTGGTCGGATCCTAAAGATCGACCAAATGGGTCGGGTTCGAAAGTATAAGCGGTTGTTTAGACCGCTTACCTTACGACCCTAAACAAGCACAAAATAATAGTGTCGAGTTAGTCATGTCAAAACATGTCTAACCTACTGATTTGGTATCAAAACAAAGTGTTTTGATACCCTAAAGTAGTTCCGTTGCAAAATGCGTGCTAAAACGCATTTTGACCGAAACTTTGACTCGACACTACAACTAGCTAACGTGGTAATCAGCGGCTATAATCACGAAGGATTATAACTATCGTGATTATAATCACGTTTCAAAGTTCAATTGAACTTTGACTTGACCAATTGATGGTCAAAATCGAAAGTCAAACTGTTGGCCAAATGTTTGACTTTCTACACAAAATAAGGAAAAAGCCAATAAAAGAATGAAAGAATCTCACTTAGGGTCCTTGTTATCTTTTCAACAAAGAAGACAAAGTCCCAATTCAGCTTAGGAGAGCTCCCAAGCAGATGTAGAGAGGAGAGAATGAGAATGAGCAAGGAATGAAGGAGTTAGGATGGTTATTTATAGTTGTGGTGAGTTAATAGGATCATCACAAGTGTTTTGATTAGCCATTAAGCAAAGAAATCTTGCCATACAAGTGTGATTGACAGCTATACTTTGCTTGGAGAGGTGCTAACTTGGTCACCACACAAAGGAATTGCAAGAAAGGTCCCTGAATTATCAAACTGATGTTGAAAACAATGTTTCTGCCCAGATGTGATGCTCGCGTAGCGCGACCACAAGGCCTTATGGCCGTCGCGTAGCACGAGGGTGTAGGCTGAACTTTTAAAGTTTGGCAGAAATGGTCCCTGCACGTTTTTAAGCTTGTTTTTGACGTTTTTAACCTCCGTAAAGTCATTTTCAAGGCTCTACAAGGTCAATAAAGTTTAGAGGACTCAAAATATGCTTGGAACACTTTCGGATGTCGGCTCGTTTGGGCGTACGGTCGCGTTGTTCGTTAAATTACAACGAAACTCAAACGGACGTAAAAACAAACCAAATTAAGCGACGAATGGAATTTTTTTGCATGCCGATCACTAAAATAAAAATATTTTAGTGTGTACAAAAATTTTGGATGTCCAGATGTGTCCAGAACGTAAGATATGCGCGAAAATGCAAACTTACGCCATTTTTGACACTTTTAGTCCCTGTAAGATCATATAAGCATGTTTTCGCACACCGAACCTATCAAAGCTTATTTCTAAGCCATGTTTAGGTTATATATGGTATGTTTAACTTATGATCAAGTTCTGGACTATATGTTACCTTACGAATCGGTATAGTTTCTCAATTTGACGCAAATAGTCCCTGCGATCGAATAAACTTGTTTTCGCCATACCAAACCTTCCAAAACTTATTTCTAAGTTATGTAAAGGTCATTTAAGGTATGTTAAGCCTATTTCACTATTCCGGAGTGTTTGTCGCGCTAAACTGATTACGTTTACGCACCAGTGCGCGTATAACTTTCTAGAAAGCGATTTAAAGCTCGGAATTGAACGAGAATTGATATGTGCAAAAGATACACATATTTATACAAATCCCAAGTATGAAACACAATATTTCATTGACTTGGCATTTGTTTGGTGCTTGTGGTGACACAAGTGTCACAACCTGACCAACGTGAAACATCTTTTAGAAGATGCCTCCAAGACGCGAGACGCGTATGCCTGCCAACGAGGCAGAACTCCAAGGAATCATTGCTGCCGCCATAGCGCAGTATGCAGCCTCACAAGGAGGAACAAGCGGAAGCAATTCGAACAACAATGGCAATAACAATCCACCCCATGGTAATGTTAAGTCATTTGAGACATACTACGATACATTTGGATATTTTTAGCACGTTCGCTAATACCATTTGTATATTCTAACGTATGTGCAGGGTGCACTTACAAGCAGTTCCTCGACTGCAAGCCCGTGAACTTCGACGGCACCGGAGGTGCTGTTGCTTTTGTAAGATGGGCGGAAAAGACTGAGTCTGTTCTCAGAATGAGCAAGTGCGCTCCCGAGCAACAGGTGACCTACATTTTAGGGCTATTCCTGAACGGACCCCTATCCTGGTGGAACTTACAAGTGCAAACTCTTGGTGAAGCCGCTGCTTATGCGATGACATGGAACGAGCTGAAGGAGCTCATGCGAAGAAAGTACTGCTCACGTGCTGAGATTCAAAAGCTGGAAACGGAATTCTGGCACTTGAAAATGGAAGGTCCCAAAATTGCGGAGTATGTTCAAAGGTTCCATGACTTGTCACATGTGGTACCTTATATGGTTACACCGGAATTCAAACGTATCGAGCGCTTTATTTGGGGTTTAGCTCATCAGATCATGAGTATGGTCACTACTTCCAAGCCTGCGACAATCACAGAGGCCATCGATCTGAGCGTGGCTCTTACTGAGGAGGCCATTCGCTTGAACAAGTTTTCAAATGCTGAGCAGAAAAAGAAAGAGACTCACGTAGAGTCATCTGGCGAGAACAAAAGGAAGTTCTCGAACTTCAAGCAGGGTACAAGCAGTGTTGGCAAGAAAGGAGAATCAAGCACACTGGTCCAAGCTGCAACCGGTGCTTGGAAGAAAGGGAAAGGTTATATGGGTACACAGCCCAAGTGTAACACCTGCCAGCGTCATCATTCTGGCCGGTGTGGGCCAAAAATATGTGAAGCTTGTGGAAAAGTTGGCCACGTGAAGGATACTTGCAGGGCTAGTGCTGGCCGAGGAGGCCAAGAAGGTTTTTGGTAATAGGAACAATAACCGTGGTGGTAATGGAAATCGTCCACAAGGGAACAATGGAGGAAATGGAAACCGAGGGAACAATGCAAATCAAGCCGGTAATGCGAATCGAAATCAAAACAACAATCAAGCTGGGAACGGAGGTGGTAATGGGCAAAGACTGGGTTGTTTTAACTGTGGGGATGTTGGACATTTCAAGAAGGATTGCCCGCAGCTGAATCAAGCCCGCGGGAGAGTGTTTAACTTTGAGGCGAGGGAAGCACGCCAGGATCCCAATGTTGTTACTGGTACGTTCCCTATAAATCAACGCTTTGCATCCGTTTTGTTTGATACTTGTGCCGATTATAGCTTTGTGTCGTTAGAATTTAAGAGTATGCTTGGGTTAGCCGCTAGTAGATTAGATACTCCGTACTCAATTGAACTGGCTAATGGAAAGCTAGTTGAAGCAAATGAAGTTGTCATAGGTTGTGTGATCGAGTTGGGAGAGCGCGAATTCACTTTGCATCTACTACCAGTCAAGCTGGGAAGCTTCGACGTGGTAGTAGGGATGGATTGGTTGTCGAGCAACAAGGCTGAGATTGTCTGCCACGAAAAGGTCATTCGTATCCCAACAGAAGATGGGGAAACAATCGTGGTTCATGGAGAAAAGCGTGATACACCTCTAAGAATCATCAGCTGCCTGAAAGCCCGAAAGTGTTTACAGAAAGGATGTGCTGCCTTTTTGGCACACATCGTGGATAAGAAAGCTGCTGAGCCAAAGATCGAATACATCCCTGTCGTAAAGGAGTATCCTAAAGTCTTTCCATATGACTTGCCAGGATTGCCACCCCAAAGGCAAGTGGAGTTCCGCATTGACTTAGTTCCAGGCGTCGCGCCTGTGGCTAAGGCACCTTATCGACTTGCCCCGTCCGAGATGCAGGAATTGTCGACACAACTTCAAGAGTTGTTAGACAAAGGATTCGTCAGACCAAGCTTCTCACCTTGGGGAGCTCCAGTTCTGTTTGTCAAAAAGAAAGACAGTAGTTTTCGTATGTGCATCGACTACCCGGAGTTGAATAAGTTAACTATCAAGAATAGGTATCCTCTACCAAGGATTGATGACCTATTCGACCAGCTGCAAGGCTCAAGCTACTACTCGAAGATCGATTTGCGATCAGGTTACCATCAGCTGAGAATACAAGAGGAAAGTATCCCAAAGACAGCCTTTAGAACTCGGTATGGACACTACGAGTTCTTGGTTATGCCGTTTGGGTTGACAAACGCGCCAGCTGTTTTTATGGATTTGATGAACAGAGTCAGTAAGCCGTATCTCGACAAGTTCGTGATTGTGTTCATAGACGATATCTTGATTTATTCAAAGACGAAGAATGAACACGAACAACATTTAAGAGCTATTTTGGAGTTGCTGAAAAAGGAAAAGTTGTATGCCAAATTCTCGAAGTGCGAATTTTGGTTACGCGAAGTCCAATTTCTTGGACATGTGGTTAATGGGGACGGAATCCACGTGGACCCCACCAAGATTGAAGCGATCAAGAATTGGGAGACTCCAAAGACACCAACCGAGATTCGTCAATTCTTAGGTTTGGCTGGTTACTATCGAAGATTTATTGAGGATTTTTCAAAGATCGCTCAACCCTTGACTTACCTCACGCAAAGGGATAAGAAATTTGATTGGGGAATCAAACAGGAAGAAGCATTCCAGCTGTTGAAAGACAAACTTTGCAATGCGCCGATTTTATCACTACCAGAGGGAACTGATGATTTCGTGGTATATTGTGACGCCTTACGTCAAGGTTTGGGTTGCGTGTTAATGCAGCGCCAGAAAGTTATAGCTTACGCTTCGCGCCATTTGAAAGTTCATGAGAAGAATTATACCACGCACGATTTGGAGCTAGGCATAGTGGTATTTGCGTTGAAGATTTGGAGACATTATTTGTATGGTACGAAGTGTACAGTCTTTACGGATCATAAAAGTCTGCATCACATATTCGACCAGAAAGAGCTGAATATGAGACAAAGACGTTGGGTCGAATTGTTGAACGATTACGAATGCGAGATCAAGTATCATCCAGGGAAGGCGAATGTGGTCGCCGACGCCCTAAGTCGAAAAGAAAGAATCAAGCCCATAAGGGTTAGGGCTTTGGAGATGATTATTCAGACAGATCTGTCACTACGCATTCGTGCCGCACAGAAAGAGGCTCTGAAGGAAAGGAACATCGAAGAGGAATATCTCCGTGGGATGGAGAAGCAACTAGTGCCAAACGAGGAAGGAATGTTATGTTTCATGAAACGGATTTGGGTTCCTCTGTTTGGTGGTTTGAGAAAGGTTATTTTTGATGAAGCTTACAAATCACGGTACTTTATCCATCCGGGAGCGGATAAGATGTACCAGGATCTTAAGGATTATTATTGGTGGCCTAGGATGAAAGGCGACGTTGCTGTTTATGTTAGCAAATGTTTAACGTGCGCCAAGGTAAAAGCCGAATACCAGAAGCCTTCGGGACTTCTGCAACAACCTGAGATTCCCAAGTGTAAATGGGAACAAATTTCAATGGATTTTATAACGAAGTTGCCAAGAACGCCAAGAGGTCATGACACTATTTGGGTAATAGTGGACCGGCTAACGAAATCAGCGCACTTCTTACCTATCAGAGAGAAGGATAACACGAGCAAGTTGGTTGAGATATACATGAGAGAGATCGTTGCACGTCATGGAGTGCCTCTCTCAATCATCTCTGATAGGGACGGAAGGTTTGTGTCAAGGATTTGGCAGTCTTTCCAAGAAGCATTCGGATCTCAGTTGAACCTGAGTACCGCTTTTCACCCACAAACCGATGGACAAAACGAACGGACGATTCAGACATTAGAAGATATGCTGCGAGCTTGCGTTATGGATTTAGGTGGAAGTTGGGATACTCACCTACCATTGGTCGAATTTTCGTACAACAACAGCTACCACACCAGTATTGGAGCCGCGCCATTTGAAGCTCTATATGGCCGCAAGTGCAGATCACCGCTTTATTGGTCTGATGCAGGTGATAGACAATTGGTTGGTCCTGATGTGGTCCAGGAAACCACAGATAAGATTGCACAGATCTGAGACCGCATCAAGGCGGCTCGCGATCGTCAAAAGTGTTACGCGGATAGAAGAAGGAAACCTCTGGAGTTTGAGGTAGGGGACATGGTATTGTTGAAAGTATCACCCTGGAAGGGTGTGGCACGCTTCGGGAAGCGTGGAAAGTTGAATCCGCGATATATTGGTCCATTCAAGATTCTGGAAAGAATTGGTTTAGTAGCATACAAGTTGGACTTACCTGCCGAGCTGAATGGTGTTCACGATACATTTCATGTATCAAATTTGAAAAAGAGTCCAACGCAAGAAACTGTTGTCATTCCCACAGACGAGATTCATATTGACGACACGCTCCATTTTGTCGAAGATCCGGTCGAGGTTACAGATTGGAAGATAAAAAAACCCGCAGGAGCAGTGTCAAACTCGTCAGAGTTCGTTGGAATGCAAGACATGGTCCAGAATACACCTGGGAACGTGAGGACCGAATGAAAGAGAAGTACCCCCACTTATTTCCTAAGACCCTTGCAACCAGAAGCAGAGCCTAAAATTTCGGGACGTAATTTTCTTAACGGGGGGAGAATGTGACAACCCTCACCAAAACAGGTATCCGTACAAATTAATTAATAATTAATTAATGCTTAATTACTGTGCTTGCTTACAATTGTGGTTAAACTGCTTCTTGATACATACATATTCATGCATCATACTTTATTGCTGTCACTCCATTTATTACACACAAAACTATAGTGACAAACTTGATGCACAAAAGCACAGTTAGCACAATGAACGGATAACCCAGTAAACATGCTGACATAGCCAGCACTAGACAGACACTGTCTCTGAGGCCAGTATGAGCCGGGAATAGATTACTACACTAGTAGAGAGTGTAGGGAGGTGAGGATTGTTAAACTGCGTCACTAGGTGATAGTTATAGTGACCGGTTGTGCCTAAAACATGTTTTAACTACAAAATTCTGCACTCTATTACAAAATTCAGCATTTAATTTAACTAGTAAAGTGCAAAAACATGGGAAAATAATACTAGACACTTTCCAAAGTGTCGGGAATTCATTGTGTCACTAAAACACTATAAAAGACACTTTAACTGCTTATTTAGCACTTTAACGGATCAATATCCAACCGAACAACCGGACTTTACCCGGAACATAAAAATATTGTCAATGACATTGTTTACACTTTTCTGAGCCAGTTAGGGTCCCCGAACACTCTAACACCCGTTATATTAAATAACACACATAAATGTACTAACTAAGTCCTTTTGGATTTCAACTAAACACTTAACTATATCATCAAAATTTAACCATATACCCCCCCTAATCCGATCGGTTTCCCATGTGGTGACACACCACCCATTTGTTGATTATTTTAATCCCTATTGCCTAATATCTTGGAGACACATTGCATGATAGATAATGGAGAAATGGACTATAAGTAAACACTTGAGATCACCCTTATCATTCACAAAACACTTAACAAAATTTGCTCTCTCTCTCCCTCTTGCCTTGTCTTCGGCCGAGACCACCATCCCACATCCACCCATCATCAAGTGTTGATCTAGCTATTCCACATACATACCAAGGTGCAAGGTGACATACGAGGAGGCCCGGTGCTTTCGGAAACTCAAGAACCTCTCTACATTGCTTTTATCCACCTTGTTTACGCCTTGATTCTTCCCTAGCCACGAGCTAGTAGTAAGTGCTTCTAAACACCCTCTTGTTCTTGTTTAAAGTGGTTAATAAGAGATTTAACGGTTAAAACTCGAGAACATACAAGATCAAAACTAAAAGTCTTGAAAGAATGATGAACTAGTTGGTTAAAGAGAAACTAATGGTGTAAATCTTGACTAGTTGTGATTATTTTATGTTGTTAATTGCTAGTAGTGGAACGGATCGTCGTCTAACCATGCTAGATCATGTTCGTGGAACATGAACTAGTAATATGTTAAGTATAAAAGATGCAAGATGATGAACTCTTCCACTCACAAAACATGAACTTGTGTAAAAGTGATTTTTCTTGTAAAATAGAGTTCTAAACTAGTAGATCTAAAGATCTACAAGTGGTTTTTCGAAAGAACCAAGTAAAATATACTAGTCTTGTTTAAAAACCGGATCTTGCATATACTACAAGCTTTTTAGTGAAAAAGCAAGTATGTAAACACTTGTATAACAAAAGATTTAACAAAGAAATATTTTCGTAAATATCGATTAGAAGTTGTAAGACTACATATTCTTTAAAAATAATGTTTTCAAGAAACAAGTTTTATTTTTAAAGAAAACAAGATCTACTAAATATGTTAGGAAGTTACTACATATTTTTACAAGACTTACAAGTTCATGAGTTTGCGATTTGGACATATTTGGACAAGTTTGATGCATATATGTTGTATATTGATGGTTGGAAAATTTTTTGATTAAATTTTGAAAAGAAAATGATACGCTAGTAAGCGTGGACACCTCCAGTTACAGAGGAAACTCTGGCGAAATTTTTCCTGAAAACAACACTTAGAAATATTTTTGTGACAAATGGTTAAAAATATATTTTTAACTTGTTTTTCCAAATAAAATTCGTCATGATTTTTATTACAAAGTTACCATGTGTTGGGGGTGGATTTTCGTAAATAAAACTTGTTAAATATATATCTAGAATATATATTTCATAGTAAAATGCTTGTGTGATTTTATGATTATTTTGTGAACTATATATATATATATATATTATTTTTAGAGTAAAATTAATATAACTTGATATATCATGAAAATACCACTCCAAAATAATACCAACGCCTTCACGAATAAATATATAAGTTACACCGGTATTATTATTACCACACGAACCTTAAAATGTAACTCATGTATTTTCGGAAAATACCCTTAAATGCGTATTTTGATAAAAGTATTATTTTGGAAATCGTATGGAATAAAATATAATATTTTTGGGAAAAATATGTATATTTTGGAGATAAAATATTCTAGACAAATGAATTAATATATTCTTTAAGTGAGACTTAAAAAAATATATTTTTGGAATTATAAAAACGCACATGTATTAATACCCCCATCCTTGGGAAGGAATATAATTACTAAATAATTAAGAAGTGTAAATACGAAATAGTTGTCTAACTATTTCCCAAAAACGTTAAACCTTAAGCCAAGGCACGGCCGTCCGTCTAATAGAAGTTAGTACGTGTAGGTCGTCACGCAGCAGGTTGATTGGGATTTACTATTTCGAGACGCACTTCTGTGAGTTCATATCCCCCTTTTCTCTTAACTGTTTTCAGTTTTTATACTTCGGGGGTGAAATACATGTTACAATGATTACGAATACTTTTACACATGGTATGGTTAGCGTAAGGAGGGTTACTACTTAGATCATATGAGTGGGTCGGCGGAAACTAGAGGCCATTAATCCTCGTTGTAAGACCGAGGGTCATTAGCGGTAGATCTATCTGGGTGTAGCGAGCCCAACTCTAGGCCCAACAGAACGGACCTCGGGGTGACTTTGAGCCCGACGCAAAAATCTGCTAGGTTTGAGTCTTCCTACTGCACTTCACACATATCATTGGCTTTGCAACCCAATGGTGATCTCTTTTCCTTATTTGCTACATACCAGAGATTTTCATACATACAAATGTATTCAAAGGTTTTACATACTCACTTTCACATGAACTCGCTCAACTTTTGTTGATTTTTCAACTTACATGTATTACAAGGAATTAGGGATCTGGCGAGGTATGCTATGCCTACATGCTGCGTAAGAGGAGTGATGTCATCCAAGTTTAGGGGTTGTAACTTTTGCCTGGACGAGTCACAAGTCTTAAGCTGTGTTTATTTCACGTTTTTGGTTGTGTCTTTTGAACAAGATTTTATTTTGTTGTGTTGTATTTTCGTTGCATGTGTCGACGTTTGAAAACAATGTTATGGTATTTTACTTTTAAAACTTGAATCAATGGATGATTATCACGGTTTTACTTTCATATAGCTTTGTTGTGATTAAGCTATGGTATTAAGAAGTCACACCAATTAAACCCACGCTTCCGCAAAGCCAGGGTGTGACAGCTTGGTATCAGAGCTTTGATCACAGCGAACTAGGATTCCTTCTCGAGTCTAGACTATGATCACTAGGGCACTCACGAAAACATTTTTACATTGCATACATTACGTCTAGATCCAGGATACAAAAATTTTTATAAACAAAAAGTATGAACACTTTTTTCCAAATTTATGGTTCAGTCTGAGAGGCTGGAAGGTTCAGTCATGAAGACTGAGGGGCCAATCTGAGAGATTGGGGAGGTTCAGGTCTGAGAGGCCAGCGAGTCAGTCTGAGAGACTGGGAGGGTAGTCTGGGAGACTAGAATGTTCAGTCTGAGAGACTGGGAGGGTAGTCTGGGAGACTAGGAAGTTCAGTCTGAGAGGCTGGGAGGGTAGTTTGGGAGACTAGGATGTTCAGTCTGAGAGGCTGGGAAGGTAGTCTGGGAGACTAGGAGGTTCAGTCTGGGAGGCTGGGAGGTTAGACTAGTGGGACTAGGAGAATTACTTGATTGCTTATTGGTGACTAACATGTTTATTTGATTATATGATTGATTATTTGTACATATGTGTTGTGTTACAGACATCATGCCTACCTCATCAGATACTGGAGTTTCAGACACTCTTGATCCCATGCCGATAGTATCAGATGACATAGTTTCATCAGAGCACGAGGTTCACACTTCCGATACTACCAGCACAGACGATGATGACTTCCAGCCCTTTGCGCTGCCTGATGTCGTAGCAGAGCCTGCTGATGGCCATCTCGTTGGGGATTTGCCACTCGCAACGATCCCTGCTCCTGTGCCCCTTGCTGCTTATCCCGTTGCTAATATGCCCCTCGACGTTGTCTCTGACGACGATGTCGATCTATTTGAGGAGGACAACTCGAGGCGGATCATGAGGGCGAGGCCCATATTGCTGCTGATGATATGCTACTCCTTGCTGATGCTCCTGCAGAGGAGGCTCCCGTTCATTCACCTGTTCCTGACTCCTTTGAGTCTGTGGCGTCCGCACCTTCGCACACTCAGGGAGTGCAGCACCACTCACACGACGCCGACCCGGACATGGCGTCATCAACTGCACCTGTTCCTGCACACATGTCACACCCCAACCGATGGCGGAATCATCGGGGCGCGGCACTGAGCGAAACAGATTGTCCAGAAGTTTCCACAACAACTATTATTACAAATTCAGTTAAGTGATACGTCCCATACCGTATCCCAAATAAATAAACAAGTTTTCATAGAATACGACTAAACAAATAGTACTGTTTCGACAACTCAGATTCAAATTATTACAAACCAAATGAATAAAAGTATTGCTTGAAGTCTTTAAGACTTATCAGGACAAGATCTACAGACAGCTAATGCCATAGGCCCTTGATCGGACAACTCCAACGGCTCCATGGCAATTGTTTATTTGCTTCTAGAGACCCCTAGGTAGACTACGACCTACAACTGCTAGATGGGCTCTAGAGCTTTATTAATGCCTCGCTTTCCTAGCAAGCTAACACCTTAAACACCTGTCACATACGTTAAAATAAAGTCAATACATATAATGTAAAGGTGAGCACACAAGTTTGATAATAGCATATAGAGTTCGAATAGTTTACGCATAACCAGGCACATACACAGAGGAAAACGATGCATGTTAATTATCGACATGGGACCATCGATACCAACGACTGCGGGTTGAGCGTCCGAGACGGTTCGCAATACATGATTACCACCGTAATCCATGCAAGTAATTGTCCTTAACAACCCCCGTGTGAACGGGTGCTGAGTCCAAACTATAGTACTATGTTGCTAAGGCATGTAGATAGCACTCCACGTGTAAACATAATAAACGACATTCATTTAGTCAAATAGCACATGCAATTGGTTAGCGTTCAAATAGTTTGTGTTTGATTGTGATTTGATAGGTAACGTATGTAACACCCAAAAGTGCTAAAAGCAAAAAGGGATCGAGTATACTCACAGTGATTGATTGTGGATTGAAGGGAGCGCTGAGAGTAGGATTAGCCTGAATAGTTCGATAGCATAACGATAAGTAACGCGGAAAAGTAAACAAGTGAAAGTGGATCGAATGGGCTGGTCGATCGAACGGCAGGTTCGATCGAACGGGCTGTTCGGTTGGCTGGACAGTCCTGTTCGATCAGCCGGTAGGCTCGATCGGCTGGACCATTCGAGTGGATTGTTTCTTCCTCTGGTGTGTTTGTGCTAGAGGATTTGAACTTTTGAAGTTTTTGTTGCAGTATTTGAGAGCACTGAAGTGTTCCTACCCTTTCAAGTCATTCGATCGAACGGTTCGTTCGATCGGCTAGCTCACTCGATCGGCTGGGAGCTTCAGAATTTGTCCTCAACTGAATGTCACTCGATCGAACAGTCTGTTCGATCGGCTGGCATTCCCTACTACGAACGAGTTGGAAAACGATTAAGTGTTGAAGCATAGTATCTCATGATCCGAACAGTAATGTTTCCCCAATCGAGTGACATATTCGATCGAACACTACTTCGTCAATACTATACTTCAGAAAGTTTTGAAAAAATGAGACACCATGTGCTAGCCGATCGGCTGGCCCGGTCGATTGGCTGGTGTGTCCGATCGGCTGGGCTGTTCGAACAGCCTAGCCGTTCGGCCAGCAAGCCTGACCTGGTCGGCCTTTCGTCTAGTACTTGGCTGTTTGGTTACTTGTCATTATATCGAGGTAGTTTGATAACGAGTTGAACTATGATACCTTCGTTCTTACCCGTCTCTCCGGCTCGGACAGGAATCACCCAAGTCCGTCCGTTGAGCAGTTCAGAACGTCGGCTTAGAGTTTAACCCATCGTCGGTGAACCTCATGGATAGAATCCGAATCTCGAACCTCCTAACTGTTAGAGTGATTAGTTAGCCGGTTCAAGTTCCGTTCTATCGGTTTGAATGCATTGAGTGTAAAAGAGTTGAAAGAAAGTTGGGATTCCTTCTTTCAATCCTTCACACCTTGTGGATGTTTAGATCTTTGATAGATCTTAACTTGTTTATGTGGAAATCGGTTAGATCTAGGCTATTCATGGTTGAGTGAGGCCAAAATATGATGTTCTTCAAGAACACCATGATGACATCACCCAAGAACACCTATATCTTGGAGATTTCACGGTTAGAATCCAAGTTTTGAAAGATAGAAAGGTGTAGAATCATGTAATGATCAAGAACGTACAAGAACTAAAGTGAGAACTTACCCGGATTGAGAGAAATCTGAGAAAAAGTGAAGAATAGGAGCTGGACGATCAGAACTTTCCAAAAGTGGAAATGAAGACAAGGACAACCCTATTTATAGGCTTCCAAAAGAGGAAAGTGGCAGCCGATCGGCCAGGAGTTCCGATCGGATGGGCCGCTCGATCGGCTGGCAAGCTGCTAGCCGATCGGCTGGCCTGTTCGATCAGGATGCCTCCTGTTCGATCCGTGCCACACTTTGAGTATTTTGCGACGATTTTCGACATTTCGATTTTGATGGACGACGATACGGATACGATAGAGTTCCTAGTCAAATTACTTTCAGTAGTTGGGACTATATCTAACATACAATCTTGTATAAGTCATGTTTCGATGTCGGTTTCGATTGAGTTCGATTGTCTTTCAAGTTTCGATTCGATTTTCGATTAATTCTCTTGAATACCACACCAACATAAAGTAAACATGCACATGTAACACATAAGGCACACACACACGTATAACAATACCACAATTCGAGTCTCGAGTTCGATGATTGTTAGATTGGTTTGATTACTGATCAGTTAACTTTATCGCTTACTTCCTATCATTCACAGTCGTAGATCGGTTGCATTGATTAAACATTCGATTACTTCGATTCTTGCTGATTACAACACTTACTCCACAAAATACAACTAAAACGTAAAATAGACTATCTACAATCAAAGAAAGTCAAAGTTGACTTGGACTTTGACTTTGACTTTGACATTCAAAAACACGGGGTGTTACAGCCTCCCCTTGTTTAGGGAATTTCGTCCCGAAATTAGGTCGAAGGCTACACAACGCCGTGATTTACCAATTTGATGCTTCAGATCTATTTATTTAAACAACTGCGGGTACTTGGCCTTCATGTCGCTTTCGAGTTCCCAAGTGAACTCCGGGCCTCGTTTGCCTTCCCATCGGACCTTCACGATCGGGATGCGAGAGCGCCTGAGCTGCTTGGTTTGGCGATCCATGATTTCGACAGGCTTTTCCACGAAGTGTAACGTTTCGTTGACCTGAAGATCGTCGAGCGGTACGATTAGATCATGGTCAGCAAGGCATTTTCGGAGGTTAGAGACGTGGAAAGTCGGGTGGACGTTACTGAGTTCCTCCGGTAGTTCGAGTCTGTAGGCGACTTTTCCGATCCTTTCCAGAATCTTAAAAGGTCCAACATATCGAGGCGCTAGTTTCCCTTTCTTGCCGAATCGAACTACACCCTTCCAAGGGGATACCTTTAGGAGTACGTAGTCACCAACGGCGAATTCCAGGGGCTTGCGTCTTTTATCGGCGTAACTTTTCTGTATGTTCCGAGCTTTTACCAAGTTGCCTCTTATCTGGTGAATTTTGTCAGTCATTTCTTGTAGAATCTCAGGACCGGTTAGTTGCGAGTGACCGATCTCGTGCCACACAATAGGCGATCGACATCTTCTACCATATAAAGCCTCGAAAGGTGCCATTTGGATGCTGGCATGATAGCTGTTATTGTACGAGAATTCCACCAATGGCAGGTGTTTGCTCCAACTACCACCAAAATCTATAACACACGCTCGGAGCATGTCTTCAAGAGTACGGATCGTTCTTTCAGTTTGTCCGTCGGTCTGAGGATGGAATGCAGTACTCAGATTAAGCGACGTACCAAGGGCCGCTTGAAACGTTTCCCACAATCGCGAAGTGAACCGAGCGTCACGATCTGAAATGATATCACGAGGTGTACCATGATTACAAATGATCTCATCGGTGTAGATTTGGGCTAGTCGTTCCACCTTGTAGTCTTCCCGTATCGGCAAAAAGTGGGCTGACTTCGTGAGACGATCAACTATGACCCAAATACTGTCGTGACCTGAGGGCGTGGGCGGGAGTTTTGTTATGAAATCCATAGCTATACTCTCCCACTTCCATATAGGTATCGGCGGTTATTCAAGTAAGCCAGAAGGTCTTTGATGTTCAGCCTTGACTCTTGCACAAGTTAAACAGCTTCCAACGTAAAGAGCGATATCCCTTTTCATACTCGGCCACCAGTACTTATAACGAAGGTCCTGGTACATCTTGTCTGCTCCGGGATGAATAGAATACCGGGATTTGTGGTCTTCGTTCATGATAATCTTTCGCAATTCGGTCCGCTTAGGGATCCAAATTCGGTCCAGATAATAGAATATCCCATCGGGTTTGCTTACTAACTGAGCTCCATCGTGATAGATTCTCTCTTTCTTCAGTGTACGCTCGTTAAAGCAAGCATGTTGAGCTTCGCGGATAAGGGTTTCGAGATTATGCTGGGCTTGGATGTTTCGAGTACTGAGCACGTAACTCTTTCTGCTGGGCTTGGATGTTTCGAGTACTGAGCACGTAACTCTTTCTGCTGAGAGCGTCAGCAACCACATTCGCCTTGCCTGGGTGATAACGAATCTCACAGTCGTAATCGTTGAGAAGTTCTACCCATCGGCGTTGACGCATATTAAGCTCTCTCTGATTAAAGATGTGTTGTAAACTCCTGTGATCAGTGTAAATTGTACACTTAGTGCCATACAGGTAGTGTCGCCAAATCTTTAATGCAAAGACAACCGCGCCTAGCTCGAGGTCATGGGTTGTATAGTTCTTCTCGTGGATCTTGAGCTGACGAGATGCGTAGGCTATAACCTTGTCTCGCTGCATAAGAACACAGCCGAGACCAAGGTTAGAAGCATCACAGTAGACAATGAAGTTGTCGCTTCCGTCGGGCAGCGTAAGAATCGGTGCGTTGCACAGCATATGTTTGAGAGTTTGAAAGGCAGTCTCTTGTGCATTTCCCCACACAAAAGGCTTGTCCTTATGCGTAAGAGCAGTAAGCGGCACAACGATCTTAGAGAATCCCTCAATAAACCGTCGATAATAGCCCGCTAGTCCGAGAAAAGAACGAACTTCTGACGGGTTCTTAGGCGTAATCCAGCTTTTGACAGCTTCAATCTTTGCAGGATCGACATGGATACCTCGACTATTCACTATGTGACCCAGAAATTGAACCTCCTCCAACCAGAATTCGCACTTGGAGAACTTGGCATAGAGTTGGTTTCCCTGAAGTAACTCGAGAACCAAACGTAGGTGTTGCGCATGTTCGGCTTTCGATTTGGAATAGATCAAGACATCGTCGATGAACACGATGACAAAACGGTCAAGATAAGGTTTACACACGCGATTCATGAGGTCCATAAAAACCGCGGGTGCGTTGGTTAGACCAAAGGGCATAACAACAAATTCGTAGTGGCCATAACGGGTTCGAAAAGCAGTTTTGGGAATGTCTTCCTCTTGAATCCGTAGTTGATGATATCCTGAACGTAGATCGATCTTAGAGAAGCATGCTGCACCATGTAGCTGATCAAACAAATCGTCAATTCGAGGCAAGGGGTATCGGTTCTTAATGGTTAGCTTATTCAACTCCCGATAGTCGATGCACATCCGGAACGATCCATCCTTCTTTTTGACAAAAAGGACTGGCGCGCCCCAAGGAGAGGTGCTTGGGCGAATAAAGCCTTTTTCGAGTAATTCCTGGAGTTGGTTTGAGAGTTCCCGCATTTCGGATGGAGCGAGTCGATAAGGGGCTTTGGCAACGGGGTTAGCTCCAGGAATGAGGTCGATACGAAAGTCGATATCACGACTTGGGGGTAGGCCGGGAAGATCATCAGGGAACACCTGAGGAAATTCACGAACCACTGGAACGTCTTTGACTTCAACTTTCTTTTTCTTTCCCTTCTTCGCTACTACAATATTGGCCAAGAAGGCTCGGTATTCCTTGTGGAGATACTTGCTGGCTTGAATACACGACATAAGCTTGAGACCTTTCGACGTTGTTTCACCGTATACACATAGGAGATCACCATTCGCGAGTGAGAATCGAATCATCTTTTCAAAGCACACAACTTCAGCATGGTTTTCACGAAGAAAGTCCATGCCTATTATGACATCAAAACTTCCGAGTTGCATCGGAATAAGGTCGATTGGAAAGATGTGATTGTTGAGTTCGAGAGTACAATCACGGAGTACTGAATTAACGGCAATAGTTCTTCCTGTAGCGACTTCGACTTCGAATGACGAGGACAGATAAGAGCGCTTACGACTAAGGAGCTTCTCGAATTCAAATGACACAAAGCAGTTATCGGCTCCAGTATCAAACAAACATGATGCATAAATACCATTCACAAGGAACGTACCATTAACCACGTTGTTATCCGCCTGAGCCTGACGGGCGTTGATGTTGAAAGTTCGGGCATGGGGTGCTTGCTGCTGTTGCTGAGGCTGCTGTTGTTGCTGCTGCTGCTGGGGCTCTTGCTTGACCACCCTGTTTGGGCACCTGTTTGCAAAGTGGTTAGGGTCACCACATGCAAAGCAGACTCGAGCATTGACTGCTGGTGCTGGAGCTGCTGGTTGGCCTTGAGGGGCAGGGAGTAGAGCTTGGTTGACAGTAGCTTGAGCTGGGGCTTGATGGGGACCATAGCGACAGTTCGCAGTGAAATGACCGTAAAGGTTGCAGTGAGCGCAGAAACGACAAGCTAGACCCACTGGATGGTGATAGGAACATGTCAGGCAGAGTGGGTGAGGGCCTGTGTATGCACGTTTTGCTGGCGGTGCATTGATCACTAGGGCTGAGCGCTGATGCTGCTACTGTTGAGCTGGTACAGCTTGTAGGGGAGCAGCAGTGGTCGTCACAGCACAGTTCTTGTTGCTAGGGCTGTTGTTATTGTGCTTCTTCTTCCTTCTTGATGACTTGGAGGGTTGAGCAGATGAGTCGGTGGGTGTTGCAGTGGCTTGGTGCAGAGACTTGGTTGGCTTATCCCAGAAACCAGCCTTAACTCGCTTATCATTGATCTCAGTGGCGAGTAGGTAGGTTTCTTCGATCGTTGCTGGCTTAGCGGCGTGAACAAAGTCGGCTACACAGTCGGGTAGGGCTCGGATATACTTCTTGATGGCTTGATCGGAGGTCTTGACTTGATCAGGACAGATGATGCTAGGCTGCTTGAAGCGAGCAGTGAGAGCAGCGTTGTCTCCGTCTTTCTGCTTGATTCCCAAGAACTCGTCCTCCAGCTTTTGGCGCTCATGAGGAGGGCAGAATTCTTCGATCATGATCGCTTTCAACTCCTTCCATGATAGCCCGTAAGCTGCATTATTTTCGCGCTTGTTTCGTTCGGCCGTCCACCAGTCTAGAGCACGGGACTGGAAGACGCCTGTAGCATTGAGAGTGCGGAGATGTTTGGGACATCCGCTCTGGCGCAGAGTGACTTCGACTGAGTCGAACCAGTGAAACATGGCTGTAGGACCATCTTCGCCAGTGAACTCTTTTGGTCCGCATGCTTTGAACTGCTTGAAGCTGAAAGCAGCCTTGCTGGATTCCTTAGGGATTTCAGCTCGGGATTCTTCTGACGACTTGCTAGCATTTTCATACACCTCACTCACAGCTTTTGCCACGGTTTTGGAGATGATAGCAGCGAGACGTCGGTCCCTCTTTTCTTGGCGAGTCAAACGGTGTCAGGATCCGGACGACAACATGGTCTGCATTGACATCGTCACGAGACTCAACACAACGATATCGAATCTCACCTCACACGTCTAGACTACTAAAGCTTAGAATCACGTCGAATCACACAAGGCGTATATATAGGCACAAAATCATAGAACACAGAAGTACACAGAGCACAGAATCACAGAAGCATAGAGCATATCAACACATAAAACACAGAGTCACAAAATCACAGAAGCACATAGTCACGAAAGGCACACACGTATTAAGCACAGAGGCAATCAGAAAACAGAAACCTATCCTTCAAAGTTCGCGTGTCGTTCGTATAGTAGATCGAGTAGCATCGTATAGTTTGGCCTAACTTAGTCGTATAACATAACATAACATAATTTTGTCTAGAGTTTGCGTCAACTGGATGTCGGATTGAGATAAAATAGCAAGTGCGGGTCGTGTGTGTCGATCAAATGGCAGTAAGATCGAATAAGGTCCAAAAACATAAACACGTAAACAGACAAAGCACACAAAACACATAAAATCAACGAGTGTATTCGATGACTTGTCAAAATTCGAAGCACATAAAATCGAGGGATAGATTGTCTGCGGCTACTAGACATTGACTACCCAAGGCAGCTCGACTATTCACAGTAGACTTGTCATCACTTTCGGCTCTAGAGGTCGTGTTTCTGCCTCGATTCTTGGGCATTCCGCACGCGTTCCCTAGGTCATACTCGTGAGTTCAGGTCGTTGGAGTCCGTCGAAGCCTTGGTGGGATAAATAAAATCCAGAACAAACTGCTAAGGTCAGGGTTTCACCCCTTGGCTTAGCAATTTCTTCCTTGTTTTAAGAAAATTTTAAGGAGAACTTCTTCAAAATAGGGGTTTCACACCTGATTTGATATAATTCTCCCCGTTTATTGTTGAAAATCATCACAAGTCAGTTAATTTAGTTGGGAGTTTGCGGTTTTCACACCTATTCCCGACAAAATCACTGGACTTCAATTGGAAATTCGAGTGCAGTGATAGTGAAGAATTGCAGGACAAGGCACCAAACTGGGTCTGTTGGTTCCTAACTATAGTCTAGGTCTCTAAGACAGCGACCCGGACTAGGTCGTGTCTGCCTAATTCCCTATAGTTATGGCTCTGATACCAATCTGTCACACCCCAACCGATGGCGGAATCATCGGGGCGCGGCACTGAGTGAAACAGATTGTCCAGAAGTTTCCACAACAACTATTATTACAAATTCAGTTAAGTGATACGTCCCATACCGTATCCCAAATAAATAAACAAGTTATCATAGAATACGACTAAACAAATAGTACTGTTTCGACAACTCAGATTCAATTTATTACAAACCAAATGAATAAAAGTATTGCTTGAAGTCTTTAAGACTTATTCGGACAAGATCTACAGACAGCTAATGCCATAGGCCCTTGATCGGACAACTCCAACGGCTCCATGGCAATTGTTTATTTGCTTCTAGAGACCCCTAGGTAGACTACGACCTACAACTGCTAGATGGGCTCTAGAGCTTTATTAATGCCTCGCTTTCCTAGCAAGCTAACACCTTAAACACCTGTCACACACGTTAAAATAAAGTCAATAAATATAATGTAAAGGTGAGCACACAAGTTTGATAATAGCATATAGAGTTCGAATAGTTTACGCATAACCAGGCACGTACACAGAGGAAAACGATGCATGTTAATTATCGACATGGGACCATCGATACCAACGACTGCGGGTTGACCGTCCGAGACGGTTCGCAATACATGATTACCACCGTAATCCATGCAAGTAATTGTCCTTAACAACCCCCGTGTGAACAGGTGCTGAGTCCAAACTATAGTACTATGTTGCTAAGGCAGGTAGATAGCACTCCACGTGTAAACATAATAAACAACATTCATTTAGTCAAATAGCACATGCAATTGGTTAGCGTTCAAATAGTTTGTGTTTGATTGTGATTTGATAGGTAACGTATGTAACACCCAAAAGTGCTAAAAGCAAAAAGGGATCGAGTATACTCACAGTGATTGATTGTGGATTGAAGGGAGCGCTGAGAGTAGGATTAGCCTGAATAGTTCGATAGCATAACGATAAGTAACGCGGAAAAGTAAACAAGTGAAAGTGGATCGAATGGGCTGGTCGATCGAACGGCAGGTTCGATCGAACGGGCTGTTCGGTTGGCTGGACAGTCCTGTTCGATCGGCCGGTAGGCTCGATCGGCTGGACCATTCGAGTGGATTGTTTCTTCCTCTGGTGTGTTTGTGCTAGAGGATTTGAACTTTTGAAGTTTTTGTTGCAGTATTTGAGAGCACTGAAGTGTTCCTACCCTTTCAAGTCGTTCGATCGAACGGTTCGTTCGATCGGCTAGCTCACTCGATCGGCTAGCTCACTCGATCGGCTGGGAGCTTCAGAATTTGTCCTCAACTGAATGTCACTCGATCGAACAGTCTGTTCGATTGGCTGGCATTCCCTACTACGAACGAGTTGGAAAACGATTAAGTGTTGAAGCATAGTATCTCATGATCCGAACAGTAATGTTTCCCCAATCAAGTGACATATTCGATCGAACACTACTTCGTCAATACTATACTTCAGAAAGTTTTGAAAAAATGAGACACCATGTGCTAGCCGATCGGCTGGCCCGGTCGATCGGCTGGTGTGTCCGATCGGCTGGGCTGTTCGAACAGCCTAGCCGTTCGGCCAGCAAGCCTGACCTGGTCGGCCTTTCGTCTAGTACTTGGCTGTTTGGTTACTTGTCATTATATCGAGGTAGTTTGATAACGAGTTGAACTATGATACCTTCGTTCTTACCCGTCTCTCCGGCTCGGACAGGAATCACCCAAGTCCGTCCGTTGAGCGGTTCGGAACGTCGGCTTAGAGTTTAACCCATCGTCGGTGAACCTCATGGATAGAATCCGAATCTCGAACCTCCTAACTGTTAGAGTGATTAGTTAGCCGGTTCAAGTTCCGTTCTATCGGTTTGAATGCATTGAGTGTAAGAGAGTTAAAAGAAAGTTGCAAGCTGCTAGCCGATCGGCTGGCCTGTTCGATCAGGATGCCTCCTGTTCGATCCGTGCCACACTTTAAGTATTTTGCGACGATTTTCGACGTTTTGATTTTGATGGACGACGATACGGATACGATTGAGTTCCTAGTCAAATTACTTTCAGTAGTTGGGACTATATCTAACATACAATCTTGTATAAGTCATGTTTCGATGTCGGTTTCGATTGAGTTCGATTGTCTTTCGAGTTTCGATTCGATTTTTGATTAATTCGCTTAAATACCACACCAACATAAAGTAAACATGCACAGGTAACACATAAGGCACACACACACGTATAACAATACCACAATTCGAGTCTCGAGTTCGATGATTGTTAGATTGGTTTGATTACTGATCAGTTAACTTTATCGCATTGTTAGTTCCTATCATTCACAGTCGTAGATCGGTTGCATTGATTAAACATTCGATTACTTCGATTCTTGCTGATTACAACACTTACTCCACAGAATACAACTAAAACGTAAAATAGACTATCTACAGTCAAAGAAAGTCAAAGTTGACTTGGACTTTGACTTTGACTTTGACATTCAAAAACACGGGGTGTTACAACACAGTTTTGAGTTTGATCATGATGTTGATGATGATTCAGATCCTGTTTTTCCACCTGGTTTTGATCCTGACCACGATATTGAGTTCATCCATTTAGACCAGTCATTGGAGGATCCTGTAGCCCCTGTCGATCCTGTGTTTGCTGATCCAGCTGACTTTGATATGGAGTTTGTTGATCCGGGGCCTGCTGTGGCCCCTGAGCCAGTCGTTGCTCCTGACCCCGCATTAGAGCATGACCCTGTTCATGATGATGCACCAGTTCTCGCACCACCTGTTGCGGACCTACCCGTTGTTGCTCCACCGTTGGTGGATGGTCATGTTGTCGATGCTCATGTTGATGCTCCACCTTTGTTAGAGGATCCTGTTGTTGCACCACTTCCTGATCCTATGCCGGTGATGTTCAACCGTGCACCTTTTGCGACCCATATTGATCCACGATGTGCCGACACCCACAATGGGTGGGTAGATGATGACAACGATTTCCCACCTTTCGTGGTACCTGTTACACCACCTGTAGCCCCCGTTTCAGCCCCTGTTTCAGCTCCCATTGATGTTCCTTTATTTCCCACACACACCACAGATGCTCACCGCACCGACCTACCTGTCACATTTCTTCAGGACATACCTCCACCACGTCCTGGGGAGGGTTCATCACGACAGCCTTTTGGTCATACACCTTTCATGACAGGAGGAGATCAGTTTGTACCTCAGATTTCTCATCATACTGTTGTTTCCACTGTTGCACCATTTACTGTACCATCCTTCGCTCCATCTAGTGAGCCGTTCCTCTGGACTACGCCCCCCATTATGCCACCATCTGATCCGTATCACCCATACCACGTGGGGTATTCTACGGAGGATATTCTCACATCTTTGATGATGCGCCAGGAGGCACTGACGCATCGTGTATAGGAGCTGGAGAGAGATCAGCGACCCCCGTGCCATTGTCAGACCCCACCTGCAGTATCACACCCTCCACGTCCACTGTCCCCCAATTCTGTCGCTCGCTTTTGGACTCCTGAGCAGCAGATAGCAAACTTGTTGCGCGCCCATCGTGCTATGGAGGAGGACTGGTTACACATGTGTCGTTTACTCTTTTCTCGTTTTCCCCCTCCTCCCCCGCCATCAGCATAGGCCTTTTGATTCGACGCAGGTAGACTTTTGGTGAGACGACCGCGATTGTGTAGACTACACAGCTTTTTGGAGACCGCATTTTGATGATTATGACTTTTGATGATTTGTATTTTGTTATCACTGATTAGATAGTTGGGACTAGGGCGATGTGGCCCTTAGTCACTAATGATGTACGATACAGTTATGAACTTGTAAACCTTACATTGTGGTCTTGATTTATGATAGCGCAATCGCAGTATTCTCATTATACGTAATGTTGGATTGATTGTTTATATTCTATAACATGAGATGTTATGTGGTTGATTGTTTATAACATGTGATGTTATGTGCTTAATTTATTTGTAACATGAGATGTTACGTGTTTGATATTGTTGTTACATACGTATGCCTTTTACTTACTATGACCTGACCAACGTGAAACATCTTTTAGAAGATGCCTCCAAGACGCGAGACGCGTGTGCCTGCCAACGAGGCAGAACTCCGAGGAATCATTGCTGCCGCCATAGCGCAGTATGCAGCCTCACAAGGAGGAACCAGCGGAAGCAATTCGAACAACAATGACAATAACAATCCATCCCATGGTAATGTTAAGTCATTTGAGACATACTACGATACATTTGGATATTTTTAGCACGTGCGCTAATACCATTTGTATATTCTAACGTATGTGCAGGGTGCACTTACAAGCAGTTCCTCGACTGCAAGCCCGTGAACTTCGACGGCACCGGAGGTGCTGTTGCTTTTGTAAGATGGGCGGAAAAGACTGAGTCTGTTCTCAGAATGAGCAAGTGCGCTCCCGAGCAACAGGTGACCTACATTTCAGGGCTATTCCTGGACGGACCCCTATCCTGGTGGAACTTACAAGTGCAAACTCTTGGTGAAGTCGCTGCTTATGCGATGACATGGAACGAGCTGAAGGAGCTCATGCGAAGAAAGTACTGCTCACGTGCTGAGATTCAAAAGCTGGAAACGGAATTCTGGCACTTGAAAATGGAAGGTCCCAAAATTGCGGAGTATGTTCAAAGGTTCCATGACTTGTCACATGTGGTACCTTATATGGTTACACCGGAATTCAAACGTATCGAGCTCTTTATTTAGGGTTTAGCTCCTCAGATCATGAGTATGGTCACTACTTCCAAGCCTGAGACAATCACAGAGGCCATCTATCTGAGCGTGGCTCTTACTGAGGAGGCCATTCGCTTGAACAAGTTTTCAAATGCTGAGCAGAAAAAGAAAGAGACTCACGTAGAGTCATCTTGCAAGAACAAAAGGAAGTTCTCGAACTTCAAGCAGGATACAAGCAGTGTTGGCAAGAAAGGAGAATCAAGCACACTGGTCCAAGCTGCAACCGGTGCTGGGAAGAAAGGGAAAGGTTATATGGGTACACAGCCCAAGTGTAACACCTGCCAGCGTCATCATTCTGGCTGGCGTGGGCCAAAAATATGTGAAGCTTGTGGAAAAGTTGGCCACTTGAAGGATACTTGCTGGGCTAGTGCTGGCCGGGGAGGCCAAGGAGGTTTTTGGTAATAGGAACAATAACCGTGGTGGTAATGGAAATCGTCCACAAGGGAACAATGGAGGAAACGGAAACCGAGGGAACAATGCAAATCAAGCCGGTAATGCGAATCGAAATCAAAACAACAATCAAGCTGGGAACGGAGGTGGTAATGGGCAAAGACTGGGTTGTTTTAACTGTGGGGATGTTGGACATTTCAAGAAGGATTGCCCGCAACTGAATCAAGCCCACGGGAGAGTGTTTAACATTGAGGCGAGGGAAGCACGCCAGGATCCCAATGTTGTTACTGGTACGTTCCCTATAAATCAACGCTTTGCATCCATTTTGTTTGATACTTGTGCCGACTATAGCTTTGTGTCGTTAGAATTTAAGAGTATGCTTGGGTTAGCCGCTAGTAGATTAGATACTCGGTACTCAATTGAACTGGCTAATGGAAAGCTAGTTGAAGCAAATGAAGTTGTCAGAGGTTGTGTGATCGAGTTGGGAGATCGCGAATTCACTTTGCATCTACTACCAGTCAAGCTGGAAAGCTTCGACGTGGTAGTAGGGATGGATTGGTTGTCGAGCAACAAGGCTGAGATTGTCTGCCACGAAAAGGTCATTCGTATCCCAACAGAAGATGGGGAAACAATCGTGGTTCATGGAGAAAAGAGCGATACACCTCTAAGAATCATCAGCTGCCTGAAAGCCCGAAAGTGTTTACAGAAAGGATGTGCTGCCTTTTTGGCACACATCATGGATAAGAAAGCTACTAAGCCAAAGATCGAAGACATCCCTGTCGTAAAGGAGTATCCTGAAGTCTTTCCAGATGACTTGCCAGGATTGCCACCCCAAAGGCAAGTGGAGTTCCGCATTGACTTAGTTCCAGGCGCCGCGCCTGTGGCTAAGGCACCTTATCGACTTGCCCCGTCCGAGATGCAGGAATTGTCGACACAACTTCAAGAGTTGTTAGACAAAGGATTCGTCAGACCAAGCTTCTCACCTTGGGGAGCTCCAGTTCTGTTTGTCAAAAAGAAAGACAGTAGTTTTCGTATGTGCATCGACTACCCGAAGTTGAACAAGTTGACTATCAAGAATAGGTATCCTCTGCCAAGGATTAATGACCTATTCGACCAGCTGCAAGGCTCAAGCTACTACTCGAAGATCGATTTGCGATCAGGTTACCATCAGCTGAGAATACAAGAGGAAAGTATCCCAAAGACAGCCTTTAGAACTCGGTATGGACACTACGAGTTCTTGGTTATGCCGTTTGGGTTGACAAACGCGCCAGCTGTTTTTATGGATTTGATGAACAGAGTCAGTAAGCCGTATCTCGACAAGTTCGTGATTGTGTTCATAGACGATATCTTGATTTATTCAAAGACGAAGAATGAACACGAACAACATTTAAGAGCTATTTTGGAGTTGCTGAAAAAGGAAAAGTTGTATGCCAAATTCTCGAAGTGCGAATTTTGGTTACGCGAAGTCCAATTTCTTGGACATGTGGTTAATGGGGACGGAATCCACGTGGACCCCACCAAGATTGAAGCGATCAAGAATTGGGAGACTCCAAAGACACCAACCGAGATTCGTCAATTCTTAGGTTTGGCTGGTTACTATCGAAGATTTATTGAGGATTTTTCAAAGATCGCTCAACCCTTGACTTACCTCACGCAAAAGGATAAGAAATTTGATTGGGGAATCAAACAGGAAGAAGCACTCCAGCTGTTGAAAGACAAACTTTGCAATGCGCCGATTTTATCACTACCAGAGGGAACTGATGATTTCATGGTATATTGTGATGCCTCACGTCAAGGTTTAGGTTGCGTGTTAATGCAGCGCCAGAAAGTTATAGCTTACGCTTCGCGCCAGTTGAAAGTTCATGAGAAGATTTATACTACGCACGATTTGGAGCTAGGCAGAGTGGTATTTGCGTTGAAGATTTGGAGACATTATTTGTATGGTACGAAGTGTACAATCTTTACGGATCATAAAAATCTACATCACATATTCGACCAGAAAGAGCTGAATATGAGACAAAGACGTTGGGTCGAATTGTTGAACGATTACGACTGCGAGATCAAGTATCATCCAGGGAAGGCGAATGTGGTCGCCGACGCCCTAAGTCGAAAAGAAAGAATCAAGCCCATAAGGGTTAGGGCTTTGGAGATGATTATTCAGACAGATCTGTCCCTGCGCATTCGTGCCACGCAGAAAGAGGCTCTGAAGGAAAGGAACATCGAAGAGGAATATCTCCGTGGGATGGAGAAGCATCTAGTGCCAAATGAGGAAGGAATGTTATGTTTCATGAAATGGATTTGGGTTCCTCTGTTTGGTGGTTTGAGAAAGGTTATTTTTGATGAAGCTCACAAATCACGGTACTCTATCCATCCGGGAGCGGATAAGATATACCAGGATCTTAAGGATTATTATTGGTGGCCTAGGATGAAAGGCGACGTTGCTGTTTATGTTAGCAAATGTTTAACGTGCGCAAAGGTAAAAGTCGAATACCAGAAGCCTTCAGGACTTCTGCAACAACCTGAGATTCCCAAGTGGAAATGGGAACAAATTTCAATGGATTTTATAACGAAGTTGCCAAGAACGCCAAGAGGTCATGACACTATTTGGGTAATAGTGGACCGGCTAACGAAATCAGCGCACTTCTTACCTATCAGAGAGAAGGATAACACGGGCAAGTTGGCTGAGATATACATGAGAGAGATCGTTGCACGTCATGGAGTGCCTCTCTCAATCATCTCTGATAGGGACGGAAGGTTTATGTCAAGGATTTGGCAGTCTTTCCAAGAAGCATTCGGATCTCAGTTGAACCTGAGTACCGCTTTTCACCCACAAACCGATGGACAAAACGAACGGACGATTCAGACATTAGAAGATATGCTGCGAGCTTGCGTTATGGATTTAGGTGGAAGTTGGGATACTCACCTACCATTGGTCGAATTTTCGTACAACAATAGCTACCACACCAGTATTGGAGCCGCACCATTTGAAGCTCTATATGGCCGCAAGTGCAGATCACCGCTTTGTTGGTCTGATGCAGGTGATAGACAATTGGTTGGTCCTGATGTGGTCCAGGAAACCACAGATAAGATTGCACAGATCCGAGACCGCATCAAGGCGACTCACGATCGTCAAAAGTGTTACGCGGATAGAAGAAGGAAACCTCTGGAGTTTGAGGTAGGGGACATGGTATTGTTGAAAGTATCACCCTAGAAGGGTGTGGCACGCTTCGGGAAGCGTGGAAAGTTGAATCCGCGATATATTGGTCCATTCAAGATTCTGGAAAGAATTGGTTTAGTAGCATACAAGTTGGACTTACCTGCCGAGCTGAATGGTGTTCACGATACATTTCATGTATCAAATCTGAAAAAGAGTCCAACGCAACAGACGAGATTCATATTGACGACACGCTCCATTTTGTCGAAGAACCGGTCGAGGTTACAGATTGGAAGATAAACAAAACCCGCAGGAGCAGTGTCAATCTCGTCAGAGTTCATTGGAATGCAAGACATGGTCCAGAATACACCTGGGAACGTGAGGACGGAATGAAAGAGAAGCACCCCCACTTATTTCCTAAGACCCCTGCAACCAGAAGCAGAGCCTAAAATTTCGGGACGTAATTTTCTTAACGGGGGGAGAATGTGACAACCCTCACCAAAACAGGTATCCGTACAAATTAATTAATAATTAATTAATGCTTAATTACTGTGCTTGCTTACAATTGTGGTTAAACTGCTTCTTGATACATACATATTCATGCATCATACTTTATTGCTGTCACTCCATTTATTACACACAAAACTATAGTGACAAACTTGATGCACAAAAGCACAGTTAGCACAATGAACGGATAACCCAGTAAACATGCTGACATAGCCAGCACTAGACAGACACTGTCCCTGAGGCCAGTATGAGCCGGGAATAGATTACTACACTAGTAGAGAGTGTAGGGAGGTGAGGATTGTTAAACTGCGTCACTAGGTGATAGTTATAGTGACCGGTTGTGCCTAAAACATGCTTTAACTACAAAATTCTGCACTCTATTACAAAATTCAGCATTTAATTTAACTAGTAAAGTGCAAAAACATGGGAAAATAATACTAGACACTTTCCAAAGTGTCGGGAATTCATTGTGTCACTAAAACACTATAAAAGACACTTTAACTGCTTATTTAGCACTTTAACGGATCAATATCCAACCGAACAACCGGACTTTACCCGGAACATAAAAATATTGTCAATGACATTGTTTACACTTTTCTGGGCCAGTTAGGGTCCCCGAACACCCTAACACCCGTTATATTAAATAACACACATAAATGTACTAACTAAGTCCTTTTGGATTTCAACTAAACACTTAACTATATCATCAAAATTTAACCATATACCCCCCTAATCCGATCGGTTTCCCATGTGGTGACACACCACCCATTTGTTGATTATTTTAATCCCTATTGCCTAATATCTTGGAGACACATTGCATGATGGGTAATGGAGAAAAATGGACTATAAGTAAACACTTGAGATCACCCTTATCATTCACAAAACACTTAACAAAATTTGCTCTCTCTCTCTCTCCCTCTTGCCTTGTCTTCGGCCGAGACCACCATCCCACATCCACCCATCATCAAGTGTTGATCTAGCTATTCCACATACATACCAAGGTGCAAGGTGACATACGAGGAGGCCCGGTGCTTTCGGAAACTCAAGAACCTCTCTGCATTGCTTTTATCCACCTTGTTTATGCCTTGATTCTTCCCTAGCCACGAGCTAGTAGTAAGTGCTTCTAAACACCCTCTTGTTCTTGTTTAAAGTGGTTAATAAGAGATCTAACGGTTAAAACTCGAGAACATACAAGATCAAAACTAAAAGTCTTGAAAGAATGATGAACTAGTTGGTTAAAGAGAAACTAATGGTGTAAATCTTGGAAATCTTGACTAGTTGTGATTATTTTATGTTGTTGATTGCTAGTAGTGGAACGGATCGTCATCTAACCATGCTAGATCATGTTCATGGAATATGAACTAGTAATATGTTAAGTATAAAAGATGCAAGATGATGAACTCTTCCACTCACAAAACATGAACTTGTGTAAAAGTGATTTTTCTTGTAAAATAGAGTTCTAAACTAGTAGATCTAAATATCTACAAGTGGTTTTTCGGAAGAACCAAGTAAAATATACAAGTCTTGTTTAAAAACCGGATCTTGCATAAACTACAAGCTTTTTAGTGAAAAAGCAAGTATGTAAACACTTGTGTAACAAAAGATTTAACAAAGAAATATTTTCGTAAATATCGATTAGAAGTTGTAAGACTACATATTCTTTAAAAATAATGTTTTCAAGAAACAAGTTTTATTTTTAAAGAAAACAAGATCTACTAAATATGTTAGGAAGTTACTACATATTTTTACAAGACTTACAAGTTCATGAGTTTGCGATTTGGACATATTTTGACAAGTTTGATGCATATATGTTGTATATTGATGGTTGGAAAATTGTTTGATTAAATTTTGAAAAGAAAATGATACGCTAGTAAGTGTGGCCACCTCCAGTTACAGAGGAAACTCTGGCGAAATTTTTCCAGAAAATAACACTTAGAAATATTTTTGTGACAAATGGTTAAAAATATATTTTTAACTTGTTTTTCCAAATAAAATTCGCCATGATTTTTATTACAAAGTTACCAAGTGTCGGGGGTGGATTTTCGTAAATAAAATTTGTTAAATATATATCTAGAATATATATTTCATAGTAAAATGCTTGTGTGATTTTATGATTATTTTGTGAACTATATATATATATATATAGGGGAATTGGCCTGTAATAATCCCACCTAGACCTTGTTGGCCATTAATAATCCCACCTCAGATTATTCCCTCCACCAGTCCCACCTTTCACATATTTTTCCTACAATGGTCCCCCGTTAAAAAAACTTAACGGAGTTAAGCTTTTTTCCAAATTACAAACAGATTTTTTAGGGCTTTTGATCAGAACGATGATATGAGTCCATTGATGTGAAACTTACTTCGAAATGGTGCTCCAAGTGAATTGATTTTGGTTAATTGGAAATTTAAACACCCGAATTGAAGCGCCGTTTTCATCGTTTGGAGCACCGTTTCGAGACAAGTTTTACATCAATGGACTCGTATCGTCGTTCTAATCAAAAGCCCTAAAAAATCAGTTGTAATTTGGAAAAAAGCTTAACTCCGTTAAGTTTTTTTAACGAGGGACCATTGTAGGAAAAATAAGTGAAAGGTGGGACCGGTAGAGGGAATATTCTAAGGTGGGATTATTAATGGCCAATAAGGTCTAGGTGGGATTATTACAGGCCAATTTCCCTATATATATATATATATATATTATTTTTAGAGTAAAAATAATATAACTTGAGATATCATGAAAATACGACTCCAAAATAGTACCAACGCCTTCACGAATAAATATATAAGTTACACCGGTATTATTATTACCACACGAACCTTAAAATGTAACTCATGTATTTTCGGAAAATACCCTTAAATGCGTATTTTGATAAAAGTATTATTTTGAAAATCGTATGGAATAAAATATAATATTTTTGGGAAAAATATGTATATTTTGGAGATAAAATATTCTAGACAAATGAATTAATATATTCTTTAAGTGAGACTTAAAAAAATATATTTTTGGAATTATAAAAACGCACATGTATTAATACCCCCATCCTTGGGAAGGAATATAATTACTAAATAATTAAGAAGTGTAAATACGAAATAGTTGTCTAACTATTTCCCAAAAACGTTAAACCTTAAGCCAAGGCACGGTCGTCCGTCTAATAGAAGTTAGTACGTGTAGGTCGTCACGCAGCAGGTTGATTGGGATTTACTATTTCGAGACGCACTTCTGTGAGTTCATGTCCCCCTTTTCTCTTAACTGTTTTCAGTTTTTATACTTTGGGGGTGAAATACATGTTACAATGATTATGAATACTTTTACACATGGTATGGTTAGCGTAAGGAGGGTTACTACTTAGATCATGTGAGTGGGTAGGCGGAAACTAGAGGCCATTAATCCTCGTTGTAGGACCGAGGGTCATTAGCGGTAGATCTATCTGGGTGTAGCGAGCCCAACTCCAGGCCCAACAGAACGGACCTCGGGGTGACTTTGAGCCCGACACAAAAATCTGCTAGGTTTGAATCTTCCTACTGCACTTCACACACATCATTGGCTTTGCAACCCAATGGTGATCTCTTTTTCCTTATTTGCTACATACCAGGGATTTTCATACATACAAATGTATTCAAAGGTTTTACATACTCATTTTCACATGAACTCGCTCAACTTTTGTTGATTTTTCAACTTACATGTATTACAGGGAATTAGGGATCTGGTGAGGTATGCTATGCCTACATGCTGCGTAAGAGGAGTGGTGTCATCCAAGTTTAGGGGTTGTGCCTTTTGCCTGGACGAGTCACAAGTCTTAAGCTGTGTTTATTTCACGTTTGTGGTTGTGTCTTTTGAACAAGATTTTATTTTGTTGTGTTGTATTTTCGTTGCATGTGTCGACGTTTGAAAAGAATGTTGTGGTATTTTACTTTTAAAACTTGAATCAATGGATGATTATCACGGTTTTACTTTCATATAGCTTTGTGATTAAGCTATGGTATTAAGAAGTCACACCAGTTAAACCCATGCTTCCGCAAAGCCAGGGTGTGACAAAATTGTTCAAAACCAATGTATAATAGCCATAATCAATCACATAAGTCCCTCCAGTCGACCCATGACCACTCCTGCTACTCCAGACAGCAAGTTCCCAAATCCAAGATATCTAACGACCTGCGAGCACGCAACAAGTGTATCAGACAACGCTGGTGAGTTCATATTTTGACGAAAACGTTGGTTACCAAGTGTTCAGTTAATCCATTGAATTTAATTCTGAAAGTAATGTTGATAATAACCCGAATACAAGACGGCTTCTGATTTACATTGCCCTTTCTCCAATGCTCCTATCAAAGCATTGGTCATGACTAGGTCATTAGTTCAACACCCGTCCTCCCAGGTACGGGGTGAGGTTGCCAAACCTAAGTAGGGCTACTAACTAATACCATGTAACCTCCCCGGTAACCAAACAACACGGAGGGACTTTAAAGGTGATAGGATGAGTATATTATCCAACATTCCCGTTTTTACCCAAAAGACTTATCCCTCCCCGGGATACCCACTAACTGTCCCAACCACCGGGACGCATGCTCAAGAGAGATGAACTCACCTTGGTTTTGCTCGGTGAGACTAGCTATGTGTTCAAGTTGCTCAAAGTAATCCTAACATGGTTACCATCAACAATCAGTCACGTGGCGCAGAATCTTACATTCTATATACACGTTACACAAGTAGCACCGTATAACAACATACAAGTTATTTGATTATGCACTTAGCATACACCATGATTTCATGTACTAAATGCCTTAAACCCCCATATCGCTTTTTCACCGAATTCTACTCTAAATACAAATTAACCACACCCCACGTATATCATGTAAACAAACACTTGCGCATATAATAGCATATAATAGTGTGAAGCCCAATGACTTATCAATTATTCCAAATAATCGGCCCATAACAGTTTACACTTTATTAGCCCCAATCCCACATGCATGATAGTTTGCAATATTTAACACCTAAATCTGATCTACTTAACTCGCCGTGCGGCCCAATTTCAATTATACAAACAGTACCAAATTCGTTTAATATATTAAAGTCATTACATACTGTTCAATTGCATGGCAACTATTGGAGATCCTAATTCACGATCAAACATCATTAAATAAAATCAACTATCTAATTAACGTGTGAACAATATACACATAGAGTTTTCTTAGTTATAATAACAAGCCAATCGAGTTCTTTATTCCTACTTATTTCCATTTCCTTAACACTAAACCAGGGATGTAACAATTTAACGCCAATAAATCAACAAGAAGCAACCCTCATTGACTAATAAATCGTACTTCTACTGCGTGTACATAATAATGTCACGTATTGCACTTATACATATAAAGTGGTGAGGATGAAACACTAACCCGACAAGCGACACATGGCGATCCATTAACACACAAGAAAGGGTTGTGAAGGCTGGCTTTCCTTGCTGTTGTCGTCGACTTCAGGGGGGGGGGGGGTGTTTAGGGTTTTGTTTTGAGTTTGAGATAACAATAACATGATACGTACCATATATGCTAGTACTTGGGAGGGGCGGTTCACCTTCTGACCGTGATAATTGGCTTAAGCCCAAGGAGATGGGCTGCCAAAACATATTGGCAAAACAGCCAATACAAATGATCAAGGGGCCCAATAATATACGCAACATATGGCAAAACATATTGGCTTCAATAGTTTGGGGTGCGACCCAATCATATACGTAACACAAGGTTCGGGCCCAACACACACACTCATACGCATTTACTCGAACACATAATACATTTAGCAATTAATCACAAGTGTTTCCTAATTCTAAAACTATGCTAAACCCACAAAGAGATGGGCTCAAGTGACTCGGGCTTGGGTTTCATAAGTATATGGGCCGAGATGATATGTGATGAATGTGAAACATGTGCCTCCACGGCTATCAAACAAATACCAAATCAATGAAATATTGAATTTCATACTTGGGATTTGTATAAATATGGGTATCTTTTGCATATATCAATTCTTGTTCGATTTCGAGCATTAAATCGCTTTCTGGAAGGTTATACGCGAACTGATGCGTAAATATAGCCAGTTTAATGCAACAAACACTCAGGAACAGTGACACAGGCCTTAATATACCTTAAATAACCTTCACATAACTTAGAAATAAGTTTTGGAGGGTTTGGTATGCCGAAATCAAGTTTATTCGCTTACAGGGACTAATTTCGACAAACTGTGAAAGTATGCCGAATTGTACTGTAACGGACATTCCGGAACATGACCATAAGTTAAAAAAACCCTAAATATCCTTTACATAGCTTAGAAACAGGCTTTGAGGGGTTCGGTGGGCTAAAATAAACTTTCTTCATCAATAGGAACTAAAAGTGTCAAAAAGTGCATAAGTTTGCATTTGCGCGCATATCTTACATTCTGAATATATCCGGACATCCAAAAATTTAAGTAATCATTAAAATATTATATTTTAGTGTTTGGCATACTAATATCCATTTGTCGCGCAATTTGGATCGTTTTTCGCGTTCGTGCGCATTTCGTTGTAATTAAGCGAATATCGCGATCTTACGACCAAACGAACCGACATCCGACATATTTTTTAGCATGTTTCATGTCCCCTATACTTAGGCATCATTGTAGAGCCTTGAAAATGGCTTAACGGGCCTTAAACGCATCAAAAATGGCCTTAAAAGCATGCAGGGTCTGAAATTGCAATTTATGAAACTTGTTTGTTGAACAGAAAGCTCAGGCGGCCCGCGTAAGCCCCCCTTAAATCTTACGCGGCCCGCCTAAAACTGTCAGACCTGCAAAAACCATTTTCCAACCTGTTTCCAGCTGTTCCAACTGATTTGGGGGCTTGCAAATGGTATTTTTGAACCTATGGGCTTGTTTTCAAGTGCCCAAGGTATTACAAATCAGGGGGTACACGTGTAAGGCCCCGATTAAAGCTCGTTTTTCAAGAAACGATCCTAATGGTTCTTGTTTTCCTATAAATACCCCCACCCTCTTTGTTCAAAACCCACTTTTGATTATGAGATTTCTCTAAGTTGGGGTGTTTTATCACTTCATACCCGAGAATACTTGGAAATCAAATCTCTTGTGGACCCTTTGTAAGTTCTCTTTCGTTCTTTTTATGCGTTTTTAGCTTAAAAGTCAGTCTGAGTTTGACTTTCTGCATTGACCAGTTTATGGTCAACACGAAGTTCATTTGAACTTCATAACGTGAGTGTAATCACGATGGTTATAGTCCCTTGTGACTATACCTACTGATTACCACGTTATTTAGGCGTAGTAACGAGTCCTAGTTTCGGCCAAAATGCGTATTCTTGCATATTTTGTAACCAAACTACTTGTTTTGATACCAAACCTGTTTTCAAACCTCGTTAAACATGTTTTTAACATATTTAACTCGTCACTTTTAGATTTAGTGCTTATATAGGGTCGTAAGGTAAGCGATCTAAACAATCGCTTATACTTTCGAACCCGACCCGTTTGGTCGATCATTAGGATCCGACCAACCACATTAGGTGACCATAGTTGCATAGGGAATAACCTTCCGAGGTTATACCTTAGTTTATATGCCTTAGGAAATTACCAAAATACCCTTTTTGCGCCAAAATTCATTTTAAGCATATGAAGCATAAATTTTAACACCTAAACTGATTTGGAAACAATATTAGACATGTTAAGGCATATTTTACTTATCATAGGACTAGTTAGGCGATCCGAACGCGTTTTACGCAAACGACGCGTTAAAGTAGCATAAGCTACCTAAACGGGTCGTAATGGGTCGTAAGCACTTAGGTTAGGTTTCATTTTAGTATGTAGGCTTTGTTAAACCATATCATATGAGTTCCAATACTCATTTGGTTTACGAAACCTCATACTATCCGATCTCCCGATTTAGGTCCGGTTATTTATGTAGCTATCTATATTAGGTGCCGTTTGATTCCGTGATCCCTCTAGCTTTGCTTGGTTGTTATTCAAGACTTCTAAGCACCCTCAAGTGAGTACATAGTCCCCTCTTTTACTGTTTTCCAAACGTTTTGGGGTGAAACACATGTGCCTACTTGTTACTTTCATGCTTTCCATGTTCTCCTATCATATACTTGCTATGTTCATGATGTAGGGTAAAATATACATATTTGTCCCGTGTAAATTGTATAATTTTTGTATAGTTTTTATTTATTATTTTTAGTATTAGTTGTGTATTATATTATTTTGTGTTTTGGCAGGTCCTGGTGTAAATGGAGCGAAAACGAGTAATATGGAAATGACCAGCCAGTTGGACAAAGTAAGGTGCCAGAGACCAAAGTAAATTTGCAGCTATTTTCTGTGAGTGGATCGAGCCTACTATCTCTAAATTGTTATTTGGGAGGCTGCCATATTTTTAAGAATAGTGTACAAAAAGGAAGTTGTTGCATAATATTATGAAAGTTATGAAAAGGTGAAAATTTAGTTCACTGCACATGGTAAGCCGATATCTTGCATTGAAAAAAAGATGTTAAATGGGCTTGAACCCATTGGGCGGCTGACTTAGTGGACGTAGACTTTGATGTCTCAATAATAACATCACTATACATCATCAATATTCAACAGCAGTCAAGAGACATATATACACGCACGTGAAGTGATGATTGGGCCGCCTTAGAGGTAATTGGAACATGGACCGAACTCTAAGTATAGGGGCAAGCCTTGATTGGTTTGTTTTGGCGGCAACACTTCATTGGTGAAAGGGGAGGCGGCATTTGCTGATTGGGCCGCAAGCCCACAAAGTATTTGGAGAATTGGACGGCAATAAAAGAGGCCACTTTCTTGGGGGAAAAAACATCATTCGCACGGCAGACAAAGGGGGTCGATCAGAAGCATATTGGACGAATATTTTGAGAGAGGCACACAACATCAGACGAATTCAGGAATTTTATTGGCAAGGATCAAGGCTACAGAATCACGGGATCGAGCGGGAAGCTTGAAGAACAAGAAACTACCGGGTTTTGTTATTCGGTTTCTTTTATCTTCTAGTTTACTTGTTTTATTCTAATGAATTCTTGTTCTAAACCTTGTTTGATTATTTTTGAGACCATGTTTCTTGGCTAAATTTAATTAACTACCTAGGCTAATGACTATGGCATAATAAAGTTTGGATTTTTATTTGATTATTGATGTGGTTGTGGATCTTTCTTGTATTGTAAACACTATGGTAGTTTGTCTTGGTGCGTATGTGTGCTTGTGATTATTTTATTATTGTTTATTGTTTCATTCGATTCTTGGTGACGGTCTTTATCACATAATAGAGTCGGATTAGGGTTCTTGATTTAGGTGAGTGTCTATATCACGTAATAGGTCATTAATCCTTTAGGGTGAAAACGCGTAAGTAACCTTAGAAACAATATTCGGTAATTAATTAAAATCAAGTGTGCTGCTAGACTCGTCGCGGAAAGGCTCGAGGATATTAATAGGTCTCGGAGTAGTTATAAGGAATTAACCACCCATTGTCTATTAAGCCAAGATTAAACCCATAGTTGCTTTAGACGTTCGCGCGGCAAAGTAGAGCGTCTTACATAAGCACTTTCAAGAAACTAGAGGACGGAAAAGAAATCTAGAAAACCGGTGAGCGTAACAGCCTAGGTAGTGCCATAAGAATCGCCTTGAGAGTGTTTGAGGGGCTTAGTGGTGTCTTAATAGGTTTAGTATCCAAAGATCCCGGTTCCACACCACAAAATCATCGAATAGAAATCCATTCTGAGTTTAGCTTGCGTCTAGCCTAGGTAGTCTTCATCATCTCTGGTCAAAGTCTTCGTTCGAGTTCGTGTTAGTTATTTAGCTAATCTACTTATTTGTTATTTGCATTCTTAGGATTTTTAGAAACCCCCCCATCAATAAACAATTAGTTAAGTCCGTGTCAGTCTAAGTCTAGATAGAGTCGTTAGCGTAATCAGTAGAGTCTCTTGGGTTCGATACTCGGACTTCCTTAGGCTATACTACACCGATCGGTACACTTGCCGGTTGTGTGGTTTAGGGTTTAGAGAGTCTTAGTTTTATAAATTTAAAGCTTAGAGAGTCTAGAATTAGGGTAATTTTAGTTGTTTTAATTAACCCATTTTCAGCACATCAGTTCATTAGTACACTATTAGTACATGATTTCAGTTATGCTTTGCTATGTATGTTGACTGAGCATGCTAGCACATTGATTTATGTTACATTTCTGCAATGTATGTTGACTGAGCATGCTAGCACATTGTTTACGTTACATATTTATGCTTTGTATGTTAACTTAGCATACTTAGTACATTGATTTACCTTACATTTTCTTTTGCTATGTATGTTTACTTAGCATACTAGCACATTGTTTTACATTACATTTACTGTTACATATGTTTACTTAGCATATGAACACGTTGTTTTACATCTCTACCTTATATGTTTACTTAGCATACTAGGTACATTATTTTCATAAAACATGCTTACATTTGGTATATCATTTGGTTTGTTTAACGAAACTAATACATTCATTAACACCGATCATGCCGCTCGGTAGTAGGTAGTGGTACCATAGGACTTGACATCTCCCGTTCCTAAAATCCTAGGTTTGTTTGGGTGGAAGGAATGACCGAATCCGAAAACATTTTTGATAACCTTCACTCTAAGGTGTCACACCCCAACCGATGGCGGAATCATCGGGGCGCGGAACTAGACGAATCAGATTGCTCAAGAGAATCCATAACGACTATATTGCGATAATATATATTAGATTTGTTATCCCATACTAACAAATAATACAATCACATAAGTTATCACAGATTTCTTGTCCTCTCGAACAATACAAATCTGACAACCTAGATTTTAGATGAGTTTCTAGACTTCCTAGCTTGATTTGAGATAGCCTGCGATCTAACCTGTAACATACGTTAAAATAATGTCAATACAAAAGTATTGGCGAGTATACAGGTTTGATATGTAATAGCATAATAGATTAAAAGTGTTGCGAATTTCCTACATACATAAACGGGATACACGACATATATACTCACAAAACTGATACTACCAGCTAAGTCCTCGATGCTCGATTCTTCGATGGCATAACTAGACCCCGTCGGGCGTAATAGTACTATACTAGCTGTGGTGGGACATCGCGAGTATAAGTCCTAGCACATATGCAACTAGCATCACGTATAACTATGCACGTATGTCATTCACAAGTGATAAATAGTTTTAACATTTGACGTGATTTTCGATAGAACGCATGTTACACCCAAAAGTGTGATAAGCAAAAAGGGGTCAAGTATACTCACAGTGCGTATTCGACAAGTAAACACAACTTGAGTTGGACTGGCGGGAGAATGACTGGGATAATCCTGATTACATGAGCGTTTGATAGTGCGTTAAACGAGAACGAGATTCCCAAAATCTGAGCAAAGGCTTGGTCCGGTCGGATGGGCTGTCCGATCGGATGGGCTATCCGATCGAATGGGCTGTCCAATCGGATGGCCTGTCCGATCGGATGGGCTGTCCGATCGGACGGACTGTCCGATCCGCTAGCCCGTCCAGCTAATTTCGACCAGTTTTTGAATGTTTTCGATGGTTTGACCGAGGCGGTGTTTCTTCATGCTAAACAACTGTAGTTTCATCAATTCCGACCCGTTCCAACGGCCGGGAACCACCCCGTTCAATCAGATCTGGCCGTTCTTGACTGCTTTTCCCATGTTTAACCCGAAAACACACACCTTGGCTAGTTAACATTGATTTAGGTGAGATTTGTTATAAAATAGGTGAAATTACTGGGATTCGAGTTGTTTATGGTGAAAATGAGGTCACTCCTTGAAGTTCTTGTGAACTTATGATGACATCATCTTCAAAACACCTCAAATCCTTGGAATCACACAACTTCTTGATTAGAAAACATGGATCTATACTAGATTTGTGTAAAAACGTATGGAAATCACCCAGATCCAGGTCGTTCCTTCATGGGTTGACATTACTCTTGAAGTTCATAAGAACTCCAAGGTGACATCACCCTAGAATACCCAAAATCCAGAGATTTCACGGTTAAAAGGGAGATTTGAAGGGTAGAAAGGTGTAGAATTGAGTATAGATTAAGGAAGTACAAGATTTAGGTTAGAAACTTACAAGAATCATGAGAAATCGAGAGAAAATAGCCCAAGAGCTTGCTGATCGAGTGGGAGCTTCTCATCAGAGTGAAGGGTGAGTGGAATGGAGTATTTATAGGCAAGAGAGGGAAGGAAAGGGAAAAGGAGCGTTTGGATCAGATGGCCCGTTCGATCGGACGGCCTGTTCGATCGGATGGCCCATCCGATCGGCTGGCCTGTCCGTTCGGACGCCCCATCCGATTGGCTAGGCCATCCGTTCGGACGGCCTGTCCGTTCGGATGTGCCTTGGCCAGTTTCGTCCGGCGTTTTGCGTCGCAATAGTTTCGGGTACTTATTTCATTCCTATTTATTTATTTATTATTATTAATCACAAAAGGGCCGTATATACGTATCTTTATTTCCAATATCCGGTGCAGTGATCGAGTTACGCGTGCCTTCGAGTGCGTTCTTCGATGTGATGTGCCACAATGACTATCGGGGTACTACTTGCTTGTATTGCCATCATAGTCACGACGGTTGGAGGCATGGTACTCACCCGAAAGTCTTTGTTAGCGTTACTTGTTTACGTTTTGACACCTCACGGCTATCGAGGAGGGTAGCATAGGCCCTTACTCGACGTCATCGTGAGTGTTATTGTTTGCGAAAATAGTTTGTTAGTAGTGATAGAATATGCGTAGTTATTCGATTATACTGCGATATAGCGATGTATCTGATATAGTTACATTATGATCCGAATCTCCGGTGCTAGACGTAACGAGTGTGACGAGTAGTAACAACGCACGGAAGTGCGGGGTGTCACATAAGGTTATCTTACTGTCTCAAGGCTTGGATGTAGACATTTTACAATACCGCATAGATGTTTGTATCAGTAAAGCATGCATTATTTTACAAAGCATAACTTTTGATTTATTCAAATACTTTGTTTTGTACATTTTTACATTTGGTTTAAGTAATCACATTTTACTTACCTTACATAACATTTGTTTACACATTACATGATTTACATTTGATGGTTTTCACATAAACATTTGACATTTGACTATACATAAACATTTTACATTGGTGGTTTGTTTGGGGTAAGTGATTTAAGTAACGAGACGTGTGTAATATGATAAAAGCATGGTGGATACGCCACTGGTACTTCCTATATATAAGTGCTTTTATGATAATACATATCGTAGCGTTATTTAAACCATTTAAATTTTGACATAATACATTTTACACTTATAACATATCTTCATGAAACATTGTTTAACAAACAACTTATTTTATATAAACTCCTTTTACTTGGTTATTCACTTAACCTTACATTATTCTTTACATATCATCTATTTTATCATCGCTTTTCAAATGACTTATAAAAGAAAACATTTTACAAGGATCATGACTATTTAAACTTACAAGTCATGAATCCTATTTTCATAAAACCTATGTATCTCAAAAGCATTATTATGCTGACGTACCTATTTTCACATGTGTTTTCAGGAAATGATGCATAGGATTGATCAAGATACACTTAGGCGGACTTGGGCCTTAGTGACATTAAAAGACGCAAGACTAGTTAATTATGTTATGTTTCCTTGTTTGTTAAGACATTGTAACTTCTTTTAATCAATAAAACAAAATTTCAATTTCCACGTGTTATGAAACAATGATTCTGTTACAACACTCCCCGACGTTTCCGCCACGATTTGTTGTTTTACGTGGTCGGGGTGTGACAACGAACCATTCAGCCAAGAGGTGTGTGTGTCTCAAATAAGTTTACGGCCCAAAAGATCATACGACTCAGTTCAGTTAATAACGGATAGGGTGAGACTTAAGCACCATTAATCAACGTATACATTTAGACCGGGGAGCGAAAGGTTAGATCTAATGTGTTTCAGGCAGTCTCACTCTTGGCCCTACACTTGCTTAAGAGTGCTTTTGGGTCTCAGTCATGAATCGACGGAAAAATGCCTAGGGTTGGATGCTTCCTATGTCATCACACATGTTAATGTCCTCGCGAAACATTAGCGATCTCGATTTACTTACATTTATAGAATACATTTTACAAGTACATTTTAAAATTACATACCATGATTCTTACAACTACTCATACATTTTACACAAGCTGCATGAATTCACACCAACTTTTGTTGATGATTTTCAAAACTTACATGTATTTCAGGAAACTAGTGGATGCTCGTGGCCTTTTGTTCATGAAGTTAGTTTATGTCAAGATGTCATGTGTCTATGCTCCATTGCCACCTTTTGATGGATTTGTTTGCTATATCCCGCCTCCTTGCGGAGATATAGGAAACAAAACCTTGATCTTTAATTTGAAATGATGTTGTAAACTTTTCAAACAATTATCTTTTATTGAGATGTAAACTCTAAATTTAACTTGTATTTTGGATGTTTAAACTTTGAATGGCAAATTTGGATTTTGTTTTATATCATGTAGTATGTTTACTTAACGTATGCAATGAGAATCAATCACGATCACACCTCGTGCTTCCGTCTCTAAAATGGGTGTGACAGATTGGTATCAGAGCTTCGATTATAGTGAACCAAGATTCTTTCTCGAGTCTAGTCTAAAATCCTTAGGATCCTCTCATAAAACAATTTTTACAAAAACAAGAAATTTTCAATGCATAAAATATTCCGCGAAGTCCACTACATAAACTCATTTTCAAAAACAAAGCAAGGACGATTACGTGGCATTAGACCACACACAAGAGTAGACGTAGGAACTTAAGTTAGTCCACACGATACAAATAGGATAACTTAAAATATATATACGTATTACTTGCATCATTGTGTGTAATTATATATATTAAGTAATAATAATTAATATAAGTACATATGTCATGACCTTTATGTTACAGGGGCACATGTCATCATCGGAGAGCAGCGACTTGTCGGAGGAGTACGATCCCATGGCACTCGTCTCTGACGACGAGGTAGCACCTGTCCCAGAGATCTTCACTTCTGATTCTGACTCCGATCCTGATCCCTATCTCATGTCTGACGGCGAGGATTTGGATGACTTCCAGCCATTTGCTCTACCCAACTTTGGCGACGATGACGTTCCCCTAGAGGATGATGTTCTTGCTCTACCCCTACCCATTCATGATCAGCTCATCATCGGGCACCCCGATGGCGAGCATATCATTGAGCCCATACCTATTCATGCCATCCCGCTTGCTGTCATTCCCGCTGAGGATTGGCCATTCATCATCGACTTAGATGTCACGGCCCCCGACCCAGTTTTACCCGGTTCAGAAGTCGTAGGAATGAAACCCGTGGTATTGGTGTTTGATTTGGCGACGGAAACTTTAACAGGATCGTTTAAATTGAAAACACCCCAATTATTTTATTTCAAGTTTCGGGACAAACCCCTTAATTTATAATAAAGGAATTTCTCTGGGAAATCCCCTGATTACAAAAACATGTTTATTTATTTACTGAGCCACATTATTCAAGCTGGAGTGCTACACGACACTTTTTCCTTGTTCACAGTAAATCACTTGAAACACGTTTAAAAAGATTTTATCAGCGGGGAAATACTGGCGAGTCATTCAATTTGCATAAAACGACACATTGTTATGATTTACAGCATTAAGAGTTTTTACATTTGCCCCTATCTATTAATTATCTGGTCCAGTTGTCACTCGACTGGATCTATGACTGTGGACATATCACTAATTAGGCTCGCCCACCTAAGAGTGATAAATCATCAGTAGTAATGTGCATATACCCCCACTTACTGCCAGTAATTAAAGATTAGCAAAGACTTAATCACTGCAAACTATAACTGGAAAACATTTAGGGTTTTGTAAAGCAATTTGATAAAAACAGAATGACTCACATTGCAAGTTTAACTGGACAAAATTCGCCTACTGATTAAGCTTGGTAACCTAGTTAAAATAATAATGCAAACAAAACTAGGTCAGTAACTTAATTCAACATTTACGATATCTTCACGAAATCAAAACCCTCACGACGAATGACAAAGTATAGCCCGAATTCAGGCAGCACTTAAACATCCATCGGATCGGTTTCAATCGATCAGACATTATATCGTAGCAGTGATCGAGTTATTACCCTGTTGTCGCAGCAGAGGGTCGAGACTTTGATTGTTTTTGAAAAAACGGGTATAACTGAACGTACGTAGCAAATTTTTTCGTCATAACAAATTCCCCATGCAAGTGCCAAACCCCTGGAATTTATACTGGATTTTGGTCTCCCCCGCGTGTCGCGCCGGATGCCAGGTATCCTGGCGCGACACGGGGGGTATACCCATTTTAGCTAGGGTAGCCTCGTTGCATGCATAGCCTTGGTGAGTCAGAAATTTTGAAAAATACGTGTTCTAAATCCGTTTTGAACGGATAAACATAACTAGGGGATACCCCCTTTGAGTTTTAGGGGTCCTGATCCTAGTTTTAGTCGTTTTAAAAATTACGGGTCACGCCATATCATTTAGGGGTCTCAATTGGGGTTTCCTAGTGGGCATTACAAAAATAAGAAATAATAAATTTGGCAAGGGTTGTTACATTAGACGCCGACGAGATCCCAGTATTTCATGTTGACCATCCAGACGAGGATCTTGGTGATGGAGAGGTTTTTGACATCGCTATTTTGGAGGTAGCATCTCCTGTTGTTTCAGTTGTAGACATTTCTTCTGATTCCGATCTCGACTCAGACGCTGACGCTAAGGAGTCAGTGACCTCATCTGCACTTTGGGCCGTAGGCCTGGAGGCATACCCCGCAGATGATGATTGCCTTGTCAGCAGCACCAGTCACTACTACACCTACTTCCACTCCCACTGCTACGCCCCCCATACCCCTGCATATGCTACCAGCGACGGATCCTCACCGCCATCCATCCCTGTAGGACCCACTATTGGATACGACACGTACGGTTTGTGTCGGTCTTCCCACACACCCGCCCCACTGACAAGGGAGAGCCCTCCGGACATCCTCACATACCACCTCATGAGATGAGCCCACACCACCAGCCATCCCGACCATTTCCACCATCACCACCATCACCACCATAAGTCATGCCCACACCCATACCGCCGATGGGCTTGCTGCTCGAGTTCTGACCTTGAGCAGTAGGTGGGTTTCTTACTCCGTCGAGTCCTTGAGCTCGAGTTGGTCTTCAAGTTGTCATGCACTTACAAGCACGAATAGTTCTGACACTTGAAGACCAAGATCGCCAATGTGAAGGAAGATATTTTGCCATTATATGTATTGAACTTGTATTGATTGGGTGTTGTAGCCCATATGCATTTTTATTTCCTTTACAAACAAACATGTAACAAGTTGTCTTGATATATAAAAACTCGGTGATTATCTTTACGATGCATTAGTATTTATAGGTTTATACATGCTTGTTTCCTTGTATGAATTGATTTATATGTTTGGTGGATTGTTTGGTTGTGTATGTATATATATATATATATATATATATATATATATATATATATATATATATATATATATATTCTTTTATTATTTAGTTATTAAAACTATGGTGGTTATTTAATAAACACCTAATTATATTTGTGTTATGTTTGGAAGAACATGCCTCCTAGGAGAATGGTGAACACTAGGGGATCAGATCAACCGCCACTCCCGCTGATACCAAGGACTGCTGAAGAGTTGAACTCTCTTCTTGAAGAAAGAATTTCTGAAGCCATCGCCCAGTACAAGGCGAACCATGCTTAACACAGTGGCGGCACAGGAGGATTTGGCAGAAACAACCATGGAGATTCATCTGGTGGAAACCCTAACCAAGGTAACATTGAGTTGATTTGCTACAACTTAATGAAACTTATGAATAAATCATTGTTTCATGGTTTGCTCATTCATGAATCAGTTGTGTGAATTCCAGGATGCACCTATAAGCGGTTCCTAGACTGCAAGCCAATGAAATATGACGGAACTGGAGGTGTAGTGGCTTTCGTATGCTGGACGGAAAAGACTGATTCCACGATCCGAATGAGCAAGTGTATTGCGGATCAACAAGTTACTTTCGTTACCGGGCTGTTTGTGGATGAGGCCCTTACTTGGTGGAACTTACAAGTTCAGACTTTGGGTGATGACGCGACATATGGTATGTCGTGGGATGATTTGAAGGAAAGAATGAGGGAAAAGTACTGCTCACGAGCCGAACTGTAGAAGCTGTAAACTGAGTTTTGGAACTGGTCCATGGTTGGTGCGGACATCGTAGGGTACACTCAAAGGTTTCATGATCTCTCGCGAGCGATCCCCTATCTCGTAACTCCCGAATTTAAGCACATCGAGCGCTATATTTGGGGATTGGCTCCAGAAATTCGTAGCATGATGACAGCGGTGAACCCTCGACAATCACACACGCTGTAACTCTGGCTGTCAGCCTCACCGAAGATGCCGTTCGTATGACGAAACTATCATAGAAGATCACTGAGAAAATTGAAATGCATGCTGAGTCATCCGGTGATAAGAAAAGGAAACATTCAAATCTGAATCAAGCAACCCGCAACAACAACAACAACAAAAACTCCAACAACAACAAGAAACGTGACACTAACCCGCCTAAGGATGCGAAAACATTTGCGGCTGCGAATGATACTTGAGTTAAAGGGTACCAGGGCACTCTGCCCAAATGTAACAAGTGCAAGTTTCATCATGAGGGAGCTTGTCGCATTTCGTGGTGCGATAAATGTGGGAAATTGGGTCACTGTACCGAAGACTGTTGGGGAAAAAGAATTGGAGATCGTAATGGAAACAGAAATGGTAATGGTGTTGGTAATGGGAACGGTAATGGTAATGGCAACGGTGCTGGTAATCGGAATGGGAATGGTAACGGACGTAATCAAAGATGTTATGGCTATGGTAGTAAGGAACACTTCAAGAAAGACTGCCCAAAGGAGAACAACGCGCAAGGTCAAGCATTTATCATAGGAGCGTGGAACGCCCGTGAAGACCCTAATGTGGTCACCGGTACGTTTCTCGTTAACAATCACTTTGCATCCATACTATTTGACACTGGTGCGATTTTAATTTCATGTACGTGAAATTTAAACATATGCTTGGAGTTGAGTCTAGTAGGTTAGACATCCCTTATTCCATAGAATTAGTCGATGGTAAACTTGTCGAATCGGGAGAAGTCGTTAAAGGGTGTTTGTTGGAGCTTGGAGAATGGAGGTTTGACATTGATCTTTTACCCGTCCAGTTGGGTAGCTTTGATGTTATGGTTGGCATGGATTGGCTATCCAAGAACAGAGCTGAGGTCGTTTGCCATGAGAAGATAATTCGCATTCCCCATGCGAATGATGAAACACTCATAGTACATGGGGAGAAGCGCGACACGCCCCTGCGAATCATCAACTGCATGAAGGCCCAAAAATGTTTGCGAAAAGGATGCGTTGCCTTTTTGGCGCATGTGGTAGACAAGAAAGTTGAGGAACAGAAGCTCGAAGACATTCATGTGGTGAAGGATTTCCCTGAAGTCTTCCCCGAAGACTTGCCGGGATTACTTCCACAAAGACAAGTCGAATTCCACATTGACTTGGTTCCGGGAGCCGCGCCCGTGGCCAAGGCACCTTATCGACTTGCGCCATCTGTAACACTTAGCATTTTTGTACCTTTCTTATTTCAGCAAGTCTTGTTGTACTTTCCATTTTTAGACACTTGTACTCTTGTTGTATTCTATTTCATTTCAATTTGTAATCCGAGACTAATGATCATAATGAAAATGAGACTATTTTATCATGTTCCTGTTTGTCATGTTAAACTTATGTGCGAACTTGTACTCACGATTCACATTTTGAACGAAATAATATTCTTGATTCTTGATTATTCATTACATGTTGATGCTAGATACCCGTTAAAACTGATTAAAACTCATAAAATAATTAAGTTGGAAAATAAAATATTAAAAATCAAAGGTTCTTTGTGCGAAGGGAGTAGCTTCGTACGAAAGGGCAGCTTCGTACGAAGGGGAAATCACCTAAAAACTTGGAAACCCTAATGTACCCACCAATCTATAAATAGAGGCCTTAACCCCTCATTCCAATTCGCCATTTTCTCTTGCAAACACTCTTGAATTGTTGTTGCGATCAGAAGCTTTGTAAGATTTTCTTCTTCTTCATTTTGATTACATTTTCTTTCATTTCTTGCATTTCTAATCACCAACTCTTGGAATTTTCTCAAAGAACCTTTACATCTCGAAGATTGTTTCCACTCGTTTTGCATAGATAAACTGTTGTGGAGCATCACTTATACGATATTGAATCAAAGTTCATAACATTTTACAACTTAATTAGAATCCTTGTTTTGATTATTGCACGAACTTGATGGAATCAGGAACCCATCAGACCCTAACTCAATTCATAGTTAAGGGTCTGCATTAGGGCTAATTTCCATCAAGAAATGATCTGTTTCGATGGATGAAACATGAATTTCTCAAGAACGGTACCTTCGTACGAAGGGACTATGCCCGTTCGTACGAAGGGACTTCGATGCATGTTTTCTGTTTCAATTTCAACTCTGATTTCATACTTGTTTGTCACAATTAAGTGTTTTATTTACTGTTTTAAGGTTTATTAAACAGATTAAATGTATACTCCAACATTTTCAATCAAAACAGATTAAACTAAAACTTTTATAACAAATACAGTGCCTTCATACGAAGGGGGTGCCTTAGTATGAACCCACACTGTTATCAAACCAAACTATTTTATTTTCTGTTTAAACTTCAACCTTTACACCTGATCAGTTCATTTACTGTTTATGTTAATTATCTTACTATTTTCCATAATCAAATCAGTTCCTATCACGTTTAATCAGTCGGTTCGTAATTAGCAGAAGTCCCCGTTCGTACGAAGGGACTAGGTTCGTACGAATAGACTATTTTGACTTGTTTTATTTCACGCATTTCAACAATCTGATCCAACACTCTTTCACATCAGTAATCTCTTATGCTCGTATACTCATTTCAGTGTGATCTCAAGACTTCATCAACACCAATCTCGGTTTTCATGGAAATCTACGCAAAACAATGAGTATACTCGATCCCATTTTTGTTTTAAACACTTTGGGTGCAACATGTACATTATACAAAACACGCAACACTTGAAACTTATTTTAATCACACTCTATCCACACTTAAACATGAAAACATGTGATACTTGTTAGTCTTATATGCTATGTGTACACTTGTATCTATATGCTAATTAACTTTGCTAGCCTACCTTGACAATTATAGCACTATGGGATTAACGCACCGCCCTTGAGTCTTGGGGTATTGTTAAGTAAAACATGTTAACCCACTCTTCATTGCGACGATGTAGGGAAGGCACGATTGCGTTGGAAACTTGGGTTTGACATATAGTTTACACTAGTCCAGCATATTTGTAACTTGTATACATATTCATGTTGGATATGAGCACGTAAACATTTTATTCTTATTATGCTACGTGTCAAAACTTGTATACTCGTCAACATTTTTGTTGATGTCATTTTAATACATGTTGTAGGTTGTTAGACAAAGTGATGAATAATCAAGTTAGGGTGAACTTAGAAATCCACCATAGAAATAAACAATATTTGAATCTTGGTTTTTGTTTGATACAATTTGGTTATGTTTGAATCATGTATGACATTTTTAGTATTTATGAAATTTTGATTTAATTATATTGTCACAATTAGTGTTATAATGTTTGAGCGATTTGTTTTCGTCTCATCCTGATGTTTCCACCCTCGGTTGGGGTGTGACAGATTGGTATCAGAGCCATAACTATAGGGAATTAGGAAAAGTAGGGATGCTTTTACCTAGTCTATAGTTTAGAAATATTCTCACTATGTGTTCTTTAAAACTACTTGCATTCTCTCTTAATTGCTTCTCTCTATTCTCCTTGGTCTTTTAATATACATGCCTTTCCTAAGGTTAACACAATACACACTTGGAGGCTTGGTAAAGACACTCTTATAACACAAACGAAACGACTCACCAAAATAGGGGTGATTCCCACATTTGGTGATGACTTTCAATCAGCTATACATTGTATTTTGCACTAAATTTGCCCTCAAGTTAGGAGTGATATCCAAATCTTGAAGGAAATTTCCATTTCATATTCTAGTGGACCCTTATCGTTTGATAAGTACCAACCACACTAGGGTACGATGTTACCAAGTTTGAGGTGAAACTCGCATCTTGATAACTAGTCCCACTTTTCGATTTTCAATCCCGCTAAAGTTTCGATTTTCCCAATCGATTAAGGATGCGTAGTAACTGGAAGGACAAATATCATTAGTTGCTCCTCGATGAGAGTAATTGTCTATTAGGCCAAAGCACGTTCCTTTAATTCGAAAAGGACTTCGATTTACTTTGGAGTAGTCTTATGTTACGTTCCGTGACAATCCAAATTTTACGTTAAATCTCTTTTATACTATCTCAATTTTAATGTGTTTTACGTTTGTTCGCTATTTCATTTCAAACTTGGGAGACACAATCCGCACCATCTTCGCAATCTAAAACAATAATAATTTCTTGTGAATAAATTAAATTTATGATGCTTTCGTTATCTACGTGACACTATGTGAAATTCATGTTATGCTATGAGAAATTATTTGAAACATTATATACTATGTGATGCATTCATGAAAACAATTTCCTTAACAAAACATTATGATCAAGTCTCATCCGTTCCTTATTTTGAATCTTTAGATGTATTCAAGCCGTCTCTCCAACTCGACCAAGAAGTCCAAGACCAGCTCTCAAAAGAAGATGATGGCATTCATGGATAACCAGATAGCACGTGTCGTTCCCAAGATCGTCAGTGAGATCCAGAACTCCTCTACCCCAAACTCCTCTGTTGACTCAAAGGTTGAGAAACCCAAGCCTGTGTCTTTTAACTACAAGCACTTTGCCGCCTGCAACCCTAAGCCTTTCACTGGCAATGATAGGGTGATCGCTATGCTTGAATGGTTCGATAGCATTGAGGTTACTTTCATCAACAACGAGTGTCCTAAGAATCTCAAAACTCGCAGCGCCACTGGGGTCTTCCAAGCCAGAGCTTTGGAATGGTGGATGAATGAAAGAAACATTTACTCCAATGATGAAGGTTATGTGTTACCATGGGTTGAGGTTAAGGAATTAATGATGCTTGAGTTCTGTCCTGCTCTAGAGTAGCAAAAGCTCGAGGACGAGTTTTGGCATCTTAAACAAGTTGGTGATGACAATCTGGCCTACACTACCCGTTTCAAGCAACTCAGCTTTATCGTACCACATTTGGTGTGCACTCCTGACCACATGATCAGGAAGTACATCCATGGGTTACCCTCTGGCATGCGTGACTCCATCGAAGCAGCACAGCTCAACACCATCGAGGAAGTCTATCGCGTTACTGCTAGCCTAAATAACAACCACATTCATGATAAACAAGTTGCCACACCTACCTCCTCGAAACCAGCCAACCAAATCACCGCACAATCAAGTGGTAGTAAGGGTAAGAAACAAAAGTTTCAAAACCCTGGCTGCAACGCGATTGTACCTGCTACAAACCCAAACCCTGCTACCCCTGAGAACACCAAGAATCCATACACTGGGGTTCATCCCAAGTGTACTACTTGCCACTATCACCACCCTACCAACTCAACTTGTCGCCATTGCACTTCATGCAACCGTTTTGGTTACATAGCCCTTATTGCCCAACACCAACCAAGTTCAGCAAGCTCCCCAAAACCCTAAACCAGCCAACAATGCACGAGCCTGCTACAAATGTGGTAATACTACGCATCTTCATACCCAATGTCCTCAACTGAATCAAGAGCAACAACAGCAGCAAGCTCCACGAGGACGCACATTCAACATCAACACTAAACAGGCTCAAAACGATAATGAAGTCGTTAATGGTACGTTCCTTGTTAACAATCTATATGCTTCGATACTATTTGATACTAGCGCGTACAAAAGCTTTGTGTCCATTGAATTTGAATCTTCGTTAAATTGTATACGCTCTAAGCTACCTAAGTCGTTCTCAGTTGAAGCTGCCAATGGTAAGTCTATCTCAGTCGATTCTGTCCTTTGAGATTGTTTCCTTACTCTTAATGATCACGTTTTCTCTATCGATCTTATACACATGCAATTGGGTAGTTTCGACGTTATAGTAGGCATGGATTGGCTTCATAAGAACCATGCTGAAATTGCTTGCCACGATAAGACGTTCGTTTACCTCTTCCTTCTGGTGATACTTTACACGTCTATGGAGACCGAACTTCAAGAGGACTAAAGCTTATGTCATGCACACAAGCAAACAAGTACTTACGTAAACAGTAGTTTGCCTTTTTAGCCCACGTAATGGAAGAAAAGGGCAAGGGAAAAAGCCTAAGTGATGTTCCAGTGGTGTGTGACTTTCCTGAGGTCTTTCCTGAATATTTACTTGGTCCTCCTCCATCTCGATCTATTGATTTTCGTATTGATCTCATTCCTGGTTCGACTCCTGTTGCGAAAGCTCCTTATCGTCTTGCACCCTCTAAGATGCAAGAATTGTCAAGTCAACTCCAAGAGCTCCTCGATAAAGGCTTCATACGCCCAGGTACCTCACCTTGGGGTGCTCCTGTGCTTTTCGTTAAGAAGAAGGATGGTTCGTTTCGCATATGCATCGATTATCGTGAGCTCAACAAACTCACTGTCAAGAATCATTATCCTCTTCCTCGCATCGATGATCTCTTTGATCAACTTCAAGGTGCAACTTGCTTCTCCAAGATCGATCTTCGATCTGGCTATCACCAACTTCATGTTCTAGAAGAGGACATTCCCAAAACCGCTTTTCGCACTTGCTATGGTCATTATGAGTTTATGGTTATGCCTTTTGGCTTGACCAACGCACCTGCTATTTTCATGGACCTAATGAATCGTGTTCGTAAACCATACTTGGGTTGTTTTATAATCGTTTTCATTGATGATATTCTTATTTATTCGAAAACTCAAGCTGATCATGAACGTCATCTACGTCTCATACTCGAACTTTTGCGTGGTGAACGCTTATACGCAAAGTTTTCCAAGTGCGAATTCTGGATCAAAGAAGTCCAATTCCTTGGACATATTGTTAGTGAAAAAGGAATTCATGTTGACCCTTCCAAAATCGAAGCAGTGAAGAATTGGATCGCACCTAATTCCGCATCTGAGATTCATTCTTTCCTAGGATTGGTGGGTTATCACCGTCGATTGATCTCTAATTTCTCAAAAATCGCCGTTCCTCTCACTTCGCTTACTCAGAAAGAGAAACCTTTTGTTTGGGGTCCCGAACAAGAGGAATCCTTTCAAACTCTTAAGGACTTACTTTGCAATGCTCCTGTACTTGCTCTCCCTGATGGGAATGATGATTTCGTGGTATATTGCGATGCCTCGAACCGTGGTCTTGGTTGTGTCCTCATGCACGAGACAAGGTCATTGCTTATGCCTCTCGACAACTCAAAATACATGAGAAAAACTACACTACACGTGATCTCGAGCTTGGCACAGTGGTTTTTGCGTTAAAGATTTAGCGACGCTACCTATTTTGGTAAAAAAATTACCTAAGCAATTTAGTGATCAAATTAGTAAATGAGGTAGTGTGCTAAGAATGTGTGTTGTGAATATGCTAAATTGGTTGTTTGTTAAAACAGTTTCAGGATATAGCTCAGGATATCGAGCTATATCTATGATCAAACAATGAGCAGAAAGTAAAGGGGGTGACACGAGATATACGAGGAAAGCCCTTGATCAATCTAGATCGCTGGCACAAAACCTCGGGAGCTGACAACCGCAGCTGCCTTGTTTACTTCAAACGTCAGGATACAATGCAGGATATTGATCAGTTCGCTAAGTGTTATAATGCTTTTTTAGAAAATGAGAGTTGCGAGAGAGTAGAAGTGTTTGAGAGCAGTGAGTGTTGTTGTGTCCTATTCGATCTGATATATCCGTCTATTTATAGCTAGGAAATGAAAACAAAATTTCCTATAAATGGGGGATGCCTTCGAATATTCCTTAGTTAACGTTGGAGACCAAGTAAAGCTGCTTCAACGTCTTTCTTCGAACAACTTGGACCGGGTCTTTCGGGGAAAAGGTCCTCATGAACGTTGCAAGCTTGGACTCGTATTCCTGCACATAATCCGTTAGTGATCCTCAGGATACCATGTCAGGATGTTCCCAATATCCTGAATCAGCATCCTGGGCATGAACAGATATCATATAATCAAGATATAACTTAAGATATTATCCAGGATATGGGCTCAGAATTTCACCCATAACAATTGTCCCCAAAAATGTTACCGTTAAGGATCCTGAGTCCTAACGGTTACATTTTTTCACGGTAAATGAGGCAATTAAGAGATAAGACCTCGATTTGACTACTTGTAACCGTGCAGCCTGTAATTACTCATTACCTCCTTATAACTTCTCATCCTCATCCTCACTTAACCCTTACCAAAGAGAAAAAGGTAAAAATTTTCTCTCTCATTTCCATCTTCTTCCTCCTATTCTGCTTAATATTCCAGCAACCATATGGCGAGGCAGACCAGATCCAGCTCTGGTGACTCCGCTCCTACATTTATCCACCAGAATATTCTCCAAGATCCGGAGAAAGAAATATGCTCCTTCAATAGTGCCCACTTGTCGGCTCTCAAAACCTCCGGCATCTTCCCGAAAGGGACGGTGTTCCGGCCGTTTGATCGGGAAATCCCGTCGGACATGGTTTCCGACGAGTGGTTGTGTTTTAATGCTTTTCCCTTTACCTTAGGGTTGCAATTTCCTTTTCCAGATTTCATCACCGAGTTCTTTAACACCACAAAAATCTGTTTTAGTCAAACAATGTCGATGCTCTGGCAAGTCTTGCTTGTTCTTGATCAAATCAAGAACAATCATATCCCTGATCTTTCCATTCATGACCTCCCCTTAGCATATCGGCTTAGATGCCATGGTTCTTATAGATTCTTGTTTTATTTTACCTCCGGCGATCCACTGATACTTCGTGCCACCAGGAATGAGGAGGAATGGAAGTCCAAATTTTTCTTTGTAAAAAGAGACTCAATCCCTGGTGGAATGGATTATCCGGTGCAGTGGTTGAGAAAGGGTAGGATTTAGGGTTTTAGGATGATCCTGTCTTGTATCCTGTTTCATACCTGAATTTTGACTTGCAGGACCTCCAACATCTGCTTCACCTCTACACCGATGCCTGCAGCACGACCAAGTTTCAAGAGGCCAGGATCAAGCAGCTCGAGACCACTGTTGCTGACCAAGGCGCCATTGCTGAAGCCAAGACCCGACATTATGAGGATAAGCTGAAGAAGGTCACTCAGGATGCTGAGATAAAGCTGGCTGCCGTCCAAGTGGAGCACGAACAGGCCATGGTCTCCTTCCAGGAAGGGATCAAAAACTCAGTTGTTGTCTCCCTGTTACAAGCTCGCATCAAGATGGCTTATGAGCCCAAGGAGACAGGCCTGGAGTGTCCATCCTGGCCGGTTGATTCCTGGGTGGCAAAGCTGAAGGAGCTTGGAGGCAAAGCTATGCCGTATCCTGCTGAGGCTGGTGAGTCCTCTAAGTCAGTAGAGGTGGTGGACAAGGCTAGAGAAAAGAAGGATGCTGGTGAGGATGCTGCTCAGGATGCTGAGGCTGAGAAGCAGAGAAGGCTGGTGAAGATGCCGCTGTGTGAGGGAATTCAAGTGGTCGATGATGGATGTTGATGCCTAGGCTGGAGCCCACTTTTTTTTTTTTTAAATTGAATGTTGGTCTGTAACCCTAAAACAATTTACTTTTCCTGCACTTGAACAATTTATATGCATTTTTAACAATATAACAGTTGGAGGTGGATGGGTCTCGGTTTGAGATGAAACCCTTAACTGTTACGTAAATATAACTATGAACTTATTGTACTTTTGGTGGATGGATCTCAGTTTGAGATGAAATCAAAAGCACAAACTTTTGCCATGTTAATATTATAACTCTCTTTTGACCCTATCTTTGTTGTTATACTTTTTATGCATAAATTTTATTCTGAAAATAGCTTTCTTTGAACATTCGTGGGAACATTTGCTGAGAGTATCCTGAGAGATATCCTGGTCAGGATATTGCGATATAACTTAGAAAACTTAAAATAAAAAAGGAGAGATCATACCAAAGACTCTTAGAGAGTCGATTCTAATCTTCCATCTTAGGAATGTCTCTAGTGCATGTTTAGAAACTTGAACCCATCCTTTGAATTGTATGGTGCATGTCCCCAATGTTCAGCATTTTTCAAGACTTAGGAATGCAAACATAGTCATACTTTAGTTTCTCTGTGAATAAAGCCTGAACATCCTGGGGTTAAACCCTTAATATCCTGGGGATAAACCCTTATTTTCATGCGCTACAGGCGGGAGTGTATAAACTCCAACACTTAAAAAGGTGAAAACCTTTAAACCTTAGAGAGTATGAAAACACTCTTTCGTGAGAGAGGGTGATCAATCCTCATATATCTTGAGGATCCAGGATATAGCCAACAGTAACGAAATTGTCAGCCACTTTTACATGAACTGGTCCCGCTACCTTGAACTATCCCAAGATAACTTGCGCTCAAGGCGGGGTGTTTAAACCCAATTCGTTAGAAATGTGAATACCTTTAAACCTGTGAAGGAATTAGAATCCCTTAAACGTGAGAGAGGGGGCCAATCCTCTAATCTTTCGAAATATCCCGAGCATGTATCCTGGAGTTATATCCTGAAGCATATACTGCAAAACAAGTGTAAACTAAGGTGGGTGTTAGCATGGCTAACACCCCTCCGATGCTTAAGTCAGTATTGGGTTAAAAGAATAAATAATACAAAATATATAAAAAGAGATAGAACCCATACCATCCTAAGTTAGAAATTAAATTCTAAACTCACTTGAAATAGAGCTTTAAGTGTATAGCATTCCAGGATCTTGGTAGCATATCCCCCTCCATACTCTTGAGTCGATATGCTCCTTTCCCTGATTCTGATTGAACCTCATATGGTCCTTCCCATTTTGGAGCCAACTTTCCATCGGCAGGATTAGTAGTATTCTGAAAAGCCTTTCTTAACACCCAATCTCCAACTTGGAATTTTCTAGTCCTTATATTCTTATTATATGCCCTGGATATCCTCTGTTGATATGCTGCATACCTTAGCTTTGCTGCATCTCTTGTCTCATCCACTGTATCCAATTCTTGGCACAAAGCTTCAAGATTCTGCTCAGGATCCCGGAGGTTAGATCTTGCTGTAGGTATCACCATTTCTGTTGGGATCACTGCTTCCACTCCAAATACTAAGGAGAATGGAGTCTGGCCAGTTGCACTCTTTATTGTCGTTCTATCAGCCCATAAAACAAAGGGTAGTTCTTCTGCCCATCTTCCTTTCTTAGCTCCTAGTCTCTTTTTCAGGTTGTTAATAATTATCTTGTTCGAGGATTCTACTTGTCCATTTGCTTGAGGATGTACCGGAGTAGATGTGATCATTTTGATTCCCCAACTCTTGCAAAAGTCAGTAGTCCTCTTACTTATAAATTGAGATCCATTGTCACAAATAATCTCGGGTGGTACTCCAAACCTGGTCAGGATATTCCTTTTTATGAAGGATACTACTTCTTGGTCTCTAACTTGAACAAATGCTTCAGCTTCAACCCATTGAGAAAAATAGTCAGTCATTGCCAGCATAAAGACTTTTCCTCCTAGAGCTTTCGGCAACTTCCCCACTATGTCCATCCCCCACTTCATGAACGGCCAAGGGGAAGCTATAGGATATAATGGTTCAGCTGGTTGATGTAATATGTTACTGTGCCTTTGACATGCATCATATCTTCGAGCATATTATGTAGCTTCTTTCTTCATTGTCGGCCAATAGTATCCTGTTCTTAATACTTTTAAGAATAATGACCTGCCCCCAATGTGGTTACCACAATCCCCTTCGTGTATATCCTGAAGCACTTCTTTAGCTTCGGGATTCTCCAAGCATCTCAGGTGTGGTCCTGCAAGAGATTTCTTGTACAAAACATTATTTATAATGATGAATCGTGATACCTTCATTCTAAATGCCTTAGGATTTTCATCCTTAGGGATGTGTCCTTCCTTAAGATATCTCATGATTGGAGCCGTCCAGGATTTAGTATCCTCATCAGGATCATGACCAGGATCCTGAATGCTTGTTACCTCCTTATCCTGGGCCTTGAAGAGATCCACAACAGGATATAGGATGTGAAGTATTGGTATTCGGGTTCCCTCTGGTATCCTGACTGATGATCCTAGGTTTGCCAAGGCATTCGCTTCAGCATTATCTTCTCTTGGTACCTGTTTAAGTGTAAAAACATCGAAATATCCTGCTAATTTTTTGAGAATATCAAGATACCCGATTAATTTCTCACCTTTAACCGCATAGGATCCATTAAAATGATTAGTAATTAACAAGGAATCAACATATACTTGCAAACTCTTAATATTCATGTTTTTAGCCAACTCTAATCCTACAATCAGAGCTTCATACTCAGCTTCATTATTGGTAGCAGAAAATTCACATCTAATAGCCTGGGGTAATATGTCCCCCTTGTGGCGATTTTAGTAGTATTCCCAATCCTACACCTCTAACATTAGATGCACCATCAGTATATAATGTCCAGGATTCTGAGTTTTCTCCTAGTTGTTGAACTTCTAGGTCTACTTCATTTTGAATATCACTACTGAAATCAGCCACAAAGTCAGCTAGGGCCTGTGACTTTATGGCATTTCTAGATTCATATACTAGATTATAAACACTTAACTTTACTGACCACTTAGCCATTCTACCTGACATCTCAGGTTTCCTAAGCACATTTTTAACAGGATAATTGGTTTTAACATGAATCCTATGTATTTCTAAGTAATGTCTAAGCTTTGTTGATGCCATAACTAGGGCTAATATTAGTTTTTCTAAATGAGAATATCTAGTTTCGGCATCTAATAAACTTTTGCTAACATAATAGACAGGATACTGCTGGCCTTCATGATCCTTTACAAGGACGGCACTTACTGCATTCCCTGATACTGCAAGATACAGGGATAATGGTTCACCATCCTCAGGCTTCATCAACAGAGGTGCGGTTGAAAGATACTGCTTCAAATCCTGCAAGGCTGCTTCATGCTTCTCCCCCCATTCAAACTTCTTGTTCTTCTTTAGGATATCATAAAATTCCTTGCATTTTTCCGAGGATCTTTAGATAAATCTGTTTAATGCCGCTACTCGCCCCGTCAGTCTTTGTACATCTTTCATGTTGGAAGGTGATTTGATATCCAAGATGGCTTTGATTTGTTTTGGGCTCGCCTCTATCCCTCTTTTAGTCACCATATATCCTAAAAACTTTCCTGCCCCCACTCCAAAATGGCATTTAGCAGGATTCAACTTCATGTTATATTGATCCACGATATCAAATGCCCCTTTAATATCCTGGAGGTGATCCTCAGAATTCCTAGATTTTACTACCATGTCATCGATGTACACCTCCATAGTGTCCCCCAGTTTGTCTTTGAACATCATGTTCACCAATCTTTGATATGTTGCACCTGCATTTTTCAAACCAAAGGGCATAGCAGTATAACAATAAATACCTGTTGGTGTCATGAAGGCAGTATCTCCTGGTCTGAAGGTTCCATTTGGATCTGCTGGAATCCTGAGGATGCATCCATGAAGGTTAACATCTCATGGTCGGCAGTAGCATCCACCATTGAGTCAATATTGTTAGGGCTGGATTTTTACTATAAGTGATCCTTATACGTGATCCTAACCAGTGATCCTTGTTTCTTTGGCGGGCAGTGATCCTCAGCCGGACTTCAGGATCAGGATCATAGGGACATTATGGTGATCCTCATACTAACGATCACTTCCACTCAATACAATATTGTTTTGCAGGAACATCTAGCAGGATATGCTCTAGACATCATGATCCAGGAACGCGTCTTCACAAATATGGCAAGAGCTTAATCGAAGAAAGACGTTGCACAGGATATGGAAACTAGGCTTAATTTGTGGACAACAATTTAGGCTAGATTATCTTTATTACTAAAGGGGTAATGAGCTGATATTTAGTCATTTTACCTAAAATAGGTCACCCACACATGTATAAGTACCACTCTTCTTCATTCGGAAGAAGACACACGACATACGACACAACTCTCAAACACTTAGACACTCAGTGATCCTTGTACTCAGCTCATTACTATCCGAAGTTGTAACTACATTTTTGTTATATTGAAGTTGGTGATCGGTAGTTGCCATCACCCGAGGTTTTTTATGCCGGAGATCATTCATTGATCAAGGGCTTTTTCCTCGTATAAATCATTGTGTCTTTGCATCTTTTATCACAGAAGTGATCCTTTATTTTCATAATTAACCAAGCATCATACCCCGTTTACATAAAGTTTGGTTACATTATCCTTGTGTGATTTTTGACCAAAACAGTTTGGCGCCCACCGTGGGGCAATTGGTGCTTCATTCATAAGAAAATCTTTTGTTCGAAATCATTTCAAAGAATTACATGGCTTCATCATTGAAGAACACGTCCACGGCGATGTCTGCGGTCACTTCATCACAGATCACCTTGCCTCCTCCACCGGCAGGATCTCAGAAAAATACTGAAAAGAGATCAACTCCCACTTTCTCTAAACCTCTATCTTCTTCTGCTATGAATTCTTCTATTCCCAGTACTAGTGATGTATTTGCTTTGATTTTGCAGATGAAGGATCGTATGCAGCGGCAAGATGAAACTAACGAAAGGATCCTCAGGGAAATTGGAGATCTCAAAAGACAAAAGAAAGCGGCAGAGGATCATTCTCCACTAATGCCCAAATCCTTGAGCTTTGATACTCCAATGATCACTTCCCAGCCATCAGGGATCCCGGACGTGCAAATTATAGGGGAGTCAAGAGGATCACGTCTCAACTCGGCAGCAATGACTCAGACATCAGATTCACATTTTCAGCCAATAGGATCCTATCCTCAGTACATGGGATCCTTCATGAATCCGGGAGCCTATCCGGGGGCACAGCAGTTTCAAGGATCCTACTTTATTCCAGGATCATTCCAGGGCCAAGGATCCTCCTTTGTTCCAGGATCATCCCAGGTTCAAGGATCCTCCTTTGTTCCAGGATCATCCCAGGTTCAAGGATCCCCCTTCGTTCCAGGATCATCCCAGATACCAGGATCCCTAAAAAGTTTGCAAACAGGAAGCCTAGATGTCCATCAAGGGGACTTCATCCCAATGCAGACCATTGCTTCCACTGGTCCCTCCGTTGTTCCAGAATCCCAGCAATATGGATTCCCTAACTTGAACCTAATGGGAGGTAACACTTTAAATAATTATCCTACTACTAACCATGGATTCATGCAGGATACAGGTACCAACCATGCTATGGCCAGGGAATTACAGAAACTAAAGGACATGATCTCAAGTGTTCCAGGGGTAGTCAAGCCTATCCCAGAGATTGCAGATGGAAGCCACAAGGTATCTCGCTTTGCACCACCAATTTGTGATGCAGAGGTACCCAAAAGGTTCCATATCCCTACCATGAAGCTGTATGATGGCACAACGGATCCAGAGGAGCATATAGCACAATACAGGGAAAGGATGGAAATCAATCCTATCCCAGAAAAGTTGAAAGAAGCATGCCTATGTAAAGGATTTGGATCCACTCTAACTGGATCAGCTCTTAAGTGGCTGCTAAGTCTTCCCCCTTACTCTATTACTTCATTTGCTAATTTAGTTAATTTATTCAATAACCAATTCTCTTGTAGTAGAAAATTTGAAAAATTAACTAGTGATTTGTACAGGATAACTCAAAATCATAACGAATCATTAAGAGATTATATAACTAAATTTAGTAAAGAATCCTTGGACATTCCCAACTTGGATATGGCTACGGCTGTTGAAGCCTTCAAAATGGGACTGCTTAAGGATTCATTATTCTATGATGATCTTGTTATGACACCATGCAGGAATTTAGATGAAGTAAGAACTCGAGCACTCAGGTTTATCCGGCTAGAGGACGACAAGAGGATCCAGGAAAGACAAGTAGGATCCTCAAAACAAGATAAGCAAGGATCCTCCTTCAAAAGCAACAAGTTCAAATCCTACCATAGAAATGAGAACAAGAATGTGCATGCTGTTGACCAAGAAGAGGATGATGAAGAATATCCTCCAATCTCAGAATATTGTTTTTCCGTTGATAATCATGAACTAATCCTTGCAATGCAGAATCTAGGTGAAAAGGCTAGGTGGCCCAGGAAGAATGACAAACCATCCGGGACTAAAGACAAGTCCAAATGGTGTGCATACCATGAGGATTTCGGGCATCTAACTGAAGATTGCATAGCCTTAAGAAAAGAAATTGGATACCTGCTAAGCAAGGGGCATCTAAAAGAATTGTTGGGGAGAAAAAAGCAAAGGACCCAGGATCCTGAAAGGATCCCTGAAAAGGCTCCAGCACCTCCGGCAAACGCACAAGTGATTAACTTTATATCCGGAGGATCAGACATTTGTGGATCCTTATTGATGGAGGGAGCTCAGTGAACATTATCCAGCTTGATGTTCTGAAGAAAATGGGTATCCCAGAATCAGACATCACACCAAGATCCTCCGTGCTTGTAGGATTCAGTGGAGAAACGAAGAAAACTTTGGGGGACATCAAACTCCCAATCTACGTGGAAGGATTACATAATTACCAAAAATTTTGTGTTATTGACTGTTTATCTTGTTGCAACGTTATCCTTGGCAGGCCTTGGATACATGACATGAAAGCAGTTCCATCTACCTACCATCAATGTGTGAAGCTCCCTAGCCCATGGGGGATAATCAAGATCGACAGTGATCAACAAGAGGCTAAGGATTGCTATACCTCATCCATGAAGCCAACCTCGAAGCCAAGGGAGCAATAGCAATTACAGTATCCTCCGAGGAATGTCTTGGAGGCAAGGGAACAAGATGTAGATGAAATCCTCTTGGATCCTAGTGATCCAGAATCAAAAATCTATATCGGATCAGGGATCCTTGGCAACATGAAAGAAGACATGATATCCTTCCTCAAAAGAAGAAAATCTACCTTTGCTTGGAAACATGAAGATATGACAGGTATATCTAAGGATATTATTACTCACAAACTTGGCATTGACAGGTCTATCAAACCAATCCATCAAAAAAGGAGGAAGTTTGCACCAGAAAGGAATGCCATTATCCAAGAAGAAGTAGAGAGACTACTTCGAGCAGGTATGATCAAAGAGGTAAAGTATCCTAAATGGTTAGCCAATGTGGTTGTTGTCCAAAAGAAAAACGGAAAGTGGAGGGTATGTGTCGATTTCACTGATTTGAATAAGGCATGTCCCAAGGATCCTTTCCCATTACCCCACATTGACTCCATGGTGGATGCAACAGCGGGGCATGAACTGTTAACCTTTATGGATGCATCATCTGGGTTCCAACAAATCCAGATGGAACCATCTGACCAAGAGGATACAGCCTTTATGACCCCAACCGGTTTATATTGTTATACTGCCATGCCTTTTGGACTAAGAAATGCAGGTGCAACATATCAAAGGCTGGTAAATATGATGTTCAAAGATCAAATTGGAAAAACTATGGAGGTGTACATAGATGATATGGTGGTCAAGTCAAAGAAAGCTGAGGATCACCTAAGGGACTTGGAAGAAGCGTTCGATATCCTTGATAGTTACAACATGAAACTTAATCCTTCAAAATGCCATTTTGGTGTTAAGGCAGGAAAGTTCTTAGGATACATGGTAACCCAGAGGGGCATTGAAGCAAGCCCGGAACAAATCAAAGCATTAATAAATATCAAATCTCCTGCCAATGCCAAGGATGTTCAAAGACTGACAGGCAGGATAGCAGCTTTGAACAGATTCATATCGAAATCCTCAGAAAAATGCAAAGAATTCTACGATATCCTAAGGAAGAATAAGAAGTTCGAATGGACTGAGAAGCATGAGAATGCTTTACAAGCCCTTAAAGAATATATGTCCTCAGCACCAGCATTAGCAAAACCGGAGAAAGGAGATGTGTTATCCTTATACCTGGCGGTATCCTCAACCGCTGTAAGTGCAGTCCTTGTCAAAGATCATGAAGGTACACAATATCCTATCTACTATGTAAGTAAAAGTTTGCTTGATGCCGAATCCAGGTACTCACACCTCGAAAAACTTATTCTTGCATTGATCATGGCATCCACTAAGTTAAGGCATTATTTTGAAACCCATACTATTATTGTTAAAACTAATTTTCCAATTAAGAATGTCCTCAGGAAACCAGATATGTCAGGGAGAATGGCTAAGTGGGCGGTAAAGCTTAGTGCCCATGATATAAGATACGAACCAAGAACAGCCATTAAATCTCAAGCATTAGCTGACTTTGTGGCTGATTTCAGTAGTGATCTACAAAAGGAAGCAGAATTGGAGGTCCAACAGCTGGATGAGACCAAGGATCCTTGGATCCTACACACTGACGGATCCTCAAATATCAAAGGCACAGGGCTAGGGATCCTACTAAAATCGCCACAGGGGGACATAATACCCCACTCCATAGCCTGTGAGTTCCAAGCAACTAACAATGAGGCTGAATATGAAGCCTTAATTGCTGGCTTACAGATTGCTAAGGATATGGGGGTAAGATATCTCGAAGCATATGTAGATTCATTATTGATCACCAATCACTTTAATGGATCCTATGCTGTTAAAGGTGAAAAACTAACCAAATATTTAGAGATAGTCAAAGAATTGGCACTCTCTTTTGTTTCTTTTAGCTTAACACAGGTACCAAGGGAGGATAACACGGAAGCTGATGCATTGGCCAACCTAGGATCATCCTTAAAAATTCCAGAAGATATAAGTATCCCTATCATCCATATCCTGGCTCCTGCTATTGAAAATCAAGTAGCCATGGAAATAGAAGAGGATACTGCAGTAATCCCTAGTGAAGAAGCTCGATCTTATTCAGGATCATGGATCCCACCAATCATGAAATACTTGCAAAACGGAGAGATCCCAATGGGAGAAAATCCTAGAGCTTTCAGGATCAAGGTATCTCAATTTACAATCCTAAATAATATGCTATATAAACGATCCCTTGCAGGACCATATTTAAGATGTATTGAGGATCCTGAAATCGAAGAAGTATTGAGAGACTTCCATGAAGGAGATTGTGGAAACCACACTGGGGGCAGGGCATTATTCTCAAGGATCCTTAGAACAGGATACTACTGGCCAACCATGAAAAGGGATGCTATAGAGTATGCTAAGAGGTGTGATCCTTGCCAAAGACATAGCAATATCCTTCACCAACCAGCTGAATTACTACACCCCATACCATCCTCTTGGCCATTCATGAGATGGGGGATGGATATAGTTGGCAAGCTCCCTAAAGCACCTGGTGGAAAAGTATTTATGCTTGCCATGACTGACTATTTTTCCAAGTGGATAGAAGCTGAAGCCTTCGCTCAAGTCAGAGAAAAGGAAGTCATATCCTTCATTAAAAGAAACATTATAACTAGATTTGGCATTCCCTCTGAAATTGTATGTGATAATGGCTCCCAATTCATTGGAAGTAGAACCACTAACTTTTGTGACAGTTGGGGAATCAAGATGATCACATCAACACCAGTTCACCCACAAGCCAACGGTCAAGCAGAATCATCCAACAAGATCATCATCAACAATCTAAAGAAGAAGCTAGGATCCAAGAAAGGGAAATGGGCAGAAGAATTACCTTATGTGCTATGGGCTGATAGGACAACTCCCAAGAATGCCACCGGTCAAACACCCTTCTCTTTAGTATTTGGGGCAGAAGCAGTGATCCCAACAGAGATGGTGATCCCAACTGCTAGAACGAGTGCTCGTGATCCTAAAGAAAATGCTACAATCCTAGCTCAGGATTTGGATACTATTGAGGAAAACAGGGATCTAGCTAGGATAAGGATGGCAAGCTACCAACAAAGGATGGCTGGTGCCTACAACAAGAATGTCAAAATAAGGAAGTTCCAAGTCGGAGATATGGTGTTGAGAAAAGCATTTCAAAATACCATCAATCCTGCTGACGGGAAGCTAGCACCAAAATGGGAAGGTCCCTACTTGATTGAAGCTGAAGCAGGAAAGGGGGCATACAGGTTACTAACCATGGAAGGAAACTTGTTACCAAGAGCCTGGAATGCTATTCACTTAAAGAAATATTTCATGTGAACATGATCCTTCCTGCATGTGATCCTTACATTGAAGTATCCTTGAAGGATCCTGGAGATATCGGTGATCCTTACTCTGGTAATATGCTTATCCTAAAACTATTGCATTTTCTTACTTTTTTCCTAAGGATAAGGATCACGTATCCTTCATCCTCTACTCACAAACCATTTGAGTTATGATAGTTCAGGTATCTTCAGCAAATCGTCAAAGACCCCCAAGAGCACCACAGATCCTTGGGTCCAACCCCAGTTATCCTTGGGATTATCCCCAGTTTTCGCCAGCAACGCACGATGATCCTGGTATAGTTCACGTCTTTGGGACCAGTACCCACTTTCGGGGCTGACAACCTCATTGTACTGGCTATATTTAGGATCCTACGTATAATGGTGGACGCACCATACATCCGTTCCTAAGGTTTCTAACGTTTTCACGTTAGCTAAGGTTTTGACATTTTCATGTCACTAAGTTTGGATAGTTGCCAGAAAGGGCCATACTCCAGTTTACATACGATCCTTTGGGCTTGTCCCCAGTTATCCAATGGGCTTGTCCCCAGTGATCCTCTGGGATCATTCTCAGTTATCCTTTGGGCTTGTCCCCAGTTACTAACTTATCCTTTATATTGGCTTAGTCCCAAGTTATATTCCATTTTTTCAGGTTTTCGAAGTTAAACAATTAAGGATCCTTAATCCTTATTATCCATTAAAGTTTCACCTATGGTGATTCCGATTAAAGGTTAGGATCCTAACTTGGATCCTCAGGTATGATCCTTAACTATTTTTAATTTCATTGTTCATTATCCTAACCAACCCTTATACTTTGACAACCAAACCTATGATCCTTGAACTAAAATACTTTGAATAAATTCAATTCGAGGATATTTGATCTAGGATCATATCCTAAGTTTATTAAACACTTTTTCAACTCTCGTTATTTTAACAAATATAGCAATTGAGAAATAAGAGGATTATTGAAGGATAACAACACAAGATAAGCCAGAAAAGTTAAGTTATATTATTAAGCAAAAGGATCATTAACCCTTTCAAAAAGATTGTCAAAATTGCCAACCCACATTTCTACCAGCAAAACGTGGCCCGTCCACATGGGTTGGCAGAGGGTGTCCATTGTCTATGCGGTCTTAGCATTTTGCAGGAAATAAAAGCGGCAGGATCACAAAGGCTTCATCCCCCAAACAGAGGATCCCTCCACCTTTTGTAATCCTACCTATTGTCTAAAAGGATCCAGGATCCTTAACCCTAAGAAACTATTGTTTAAGTTACAGACCATAAATTGTTCCAAATACCACAACCACAACCACTAACAAACCTAAAAAATTGGGCTCCGGCCTAGTCAACAATATCCATCATCGCCCAATCATGCAGCCTACTCCTTCGCTGCTCCATCTCCACCAGCTTCTCCATCCTGATCCTTATCAGCATCACCTCCCTCCAGCCTTGGGATATCCTCAGCATCCTCCTCGTCATCCAAGTCCGCCAGCCTTGCCTTCCAACCTTCAACGTCCCATGAGCTTTTGTCAAAGGTGGGATCCTGAGCCTCCTCAGCCATCTGAAGTTGTATCTTGTACATAGCAATCGCCGCCGAGACCTTGGCATCTTGGGTGATCTCCTGCTTCTCGTTATCCATATCAGTCAGCCTCTGAGCAGCTTCATCCTTGGTGGCCTGGAGTTCCTTCTCAAGATCCGCTATCTTGAGATCCTTTAACACACCCATTTGCTGAAGATCGGCAATCTGGCTCTCCTGGTCCTCAACATTGCCAAGATAAGTTTCAATCTCAGCAAGTTTCTGCAACAGGAGAAGAAAAAGATAAGCATAGGATCAGATGATCCTCCAGAAAAGCAGGATACACAAACAGGATATGATAGACGGATAACCAACAGGGGCAGTGATCCTTACCTCATTCACGTAGTCGAGGAATTGCTGACGGAGGAGGGGAAATCCTTGGAGATCTTCAGAGGTTTTCCTCTTTTTTCCCTTGCCCCGGATAGATGCTTTAGGAGCTGATGCTGAAGGACTGGCAGCAGGAGCCTTCTTCTTCTTTGAAGACGTGACATTGGCAAGATCACTTATCCCAAACTTGGAAGCGGATTTAACAGACCTGGCAGATTTTCCAGCACCTACACAATTCAAAAACAAGATAAGTCTCCTTGTTAAATTAAATACTTTTACATAAAACTTATTTTCTATAAAGATACTTACTTGACATTGTGGCAGATGCAGAGGATATCTCTTGAGAATCTTGGATAGTGATTTGGAAGCTTCTAACTTCAGGATCAAGCTTTTTGAAAGCTAACACTCTCTCTTTTGCAGCAGGGGTTAATTTCAGACGAGCAATGGAAATAGCTGCATAAAAGACAAAGAAAAAAAGGCATTAGTGATCCTCATCATATGAGACAGGACTGACAGTGATCCTTCGAGGATCCTCTACCCTACCATGAGTGGCCCATTCCTTGGGCAGATCCTTCCCATCCGGGATGGAATCCCTCTTAACAAAGAAAAACCGACGTTTCCAGTTTGTATCATTCTTGGTAACTTTGAAGATAGGGTGATCCTCTCCAGCTTTCCGTTTCAGCAGATAACGATGTGATCCAAACGTAGTAAGATCATAGAGCTCAGCTAGCTCCGCCATCCCCAGGTCAATTCCTTCCTGCTCAATGATCCTCTCGAAGGTATACAGAACCCTCCAGATCATCGGCATAGCTTGGATATAAGAGATGCCGGTTAGAGAAAAGAAGGATTGGGTGAAGGATGGAAAAGGATATGAATACCCTATGGTGAAGGGAGTAGCAGGAAAAGCCACCCAGGTATCTGAAGTAAAATCACTCAAGGCAGTGGATGTGAAGGATTTGAAAACGGCATCCGCCGGAAAGCAATGACGAATCCTATCTACATGAGCATCGGTAAAGCAACATCTCTCCGAAGGAGAATCCTTAATGATCCCTTGGCTTTTCAGGGGACTATCCTTCTTGGAATCCTTGTGTGGAGAATTCCGGAGCAACATGTTTGTGACGGAATAGAAACAGAGACGGAGTAGAAAAAACAGAGCAAAGAGAAGGAAGAAGGGAAAGAGAAGAAAAGAGGATACCTGATCAGTCTTCGGTAGCGATTATAAAGGGAAGATATCTCGAATTTAAATGCAGAATGATCCTAACCCTATCTCCTATTTATAATGATGATTTGCAGGGATTATCACATCCATGACGTAATGATCATAACGACTAGTCCGAGCATAACGGCTAGTTTCTTTGAGTCGCCCGTTAGAGATAAGATCATAACAAAATATAACTCGTCTATTTACAATTAACTCCTTATATTTTGGGGGCAATTGTTAGGGCTGGATTTTTACTATAAGTGATCCTTATACGTGATCCTAACCAGTGATCCTTGTTTCTTTGGCGGGCAGTGATCCTCAGCCGGACTTCAGGATCAGGATCATAGGGACATTATGGTGATCCTCATACTAACGATCACTTCCACTCAATACAATATTGTTTTGCAGGAACATCTAGCAGGATATGCTCTAGACATCATGATCCAGGAACGCGTCTTCACAAATATGGCAAGAGCTTAATCGAAGAAAGACGTTGCACAGGATATGGAAACTAGGCTTAATTTGTGGACAGCAATTTAGGCTAGATTATCTTTATTACTAAAGGGGTAATGAGCTGATATTTAGTCATTTTACCTAAAATAGGTCACCCACACATGTATAAGTACCACTCTTCTTCATTCGGAAGAAGACACACGACATACGACACAACTCTCAAACACTTAGACACTCAGTGATCCTTGTACTCAGCTCATTACTATCCGAAGTTGTAACTACATTTTTGTTATATTGAAGTTGGTGATCGGTAGTTGCCATCACCCGAGGTTTTTTATGCCGGAGATCATTCATTGATCAAGGGCTTTTTCCTCGTATAAATCATTGTGTCTTTGCATCTTTTATCACAGAAGTGATCCTTTATTTTCATAATTAACCAAGCATCATACCCCGTTTACATAAAGTTTGGTTACATTATCCTTGTGTGATTTTTGACCAAAACAAATATGAGGAAGAGGAAATGGATCTTTGGGACAAGCTTTATTCAAGTCTGTGTAATCTACACAAACTCTCCATTTCCCATTTTTCTTCTGCACCACAACTACATTTGCTAGCCATCTTGGAAACTTGACCTCTCTGATCATTTTGGATTTCAATAACCTCTTTACTTCTTCCTGAATAATCATATTTCGCTCCGGAGCAAATTTCCTTCTCTTTTGTTGGACAGGCTTGAATGACTTGTCAATACCGAGCTTATGAGTTATAATATCCTTGGAAATGCCTGTCATATCCTCGTGCTTCCACGCGAATGTTGACATCCTGCATTTCAAAAAGTTAGTCAATTGATCTTCAATATCCTGAGGGATATTGGTTCCCATGAGCACCGAGATATCTGGATTATCCTGATCCAGGATAATTTTCTTTACATCCTGCTCTGAAGCCTCCACGATATCCTGGGCCCGCATCTTTAATTGCTATGCTGCATTAGGCTTGGTTGAGGATTTCATGGAGGATGAGTAACACTCCTTTGCTTCTTGCTGATCACTGTCCACCTTGACAACCCCCCAAGGTGTAGGGATCTTGATGCATTGATGATAGGTTGACGACACAGCTTTCATATCATGGATCCACGGCCTACCCAATATGATATTATAGCAGGATAGCGAGTCCATCACACAAAAGCGTTGCATGGAGTTGACCCCTTCAACATATACTGGTAATTTTATCTCTCCCATTGTGTTCCTAGCCTCTCCACTGAACCCAATAAGTACAGTGGACTTTGAAGTGATATCCACTGGAGATACATTCATCCTCTTCAACGTCTCTAGTTGGATTATATTGACGGAGCTGCCATTATCCACCAGTATCCTGCGTACAAAATGGTTAGCTACATATAACGTTATTACCAGAGCATCATGGTGAGGATCCTGGACGGTATCCCTGTCATCACTGTCGAAGGTGATCACTTTGTCAGTTGTGAGGGTCGTCATTCTGGTTGGCTTTTCTCCTCTTTCGGCCTTAGCCTCCTTTGCATGTCTCTTGGCTGCAGAATATGAAGTCCCACAAATGTCGGATCCTCCTGATATAAAGTTAATTATCTTGGCATCCTCAGGAGGTGATGCTGATCGTTCAGGATCCTTCTCAGTATCCTGACCCTTGTTCTTCTTTCTTTCCAGGAGATCCTTCAGATATCCCTTGCTCAAGAAATAACTTATTTCTTTCCTCAAGGCAATGCAATCCAATCCTCAGTAACATGTCCGAAATCCTCAAGGAAGGCACACCATTTGGACTTTTCCTTCCAATCAGCTTTTTGTTAATTCTTCCGAGGCCACCTGGCTTTGTCTCCTAAACCCTGCATAGCATACATCAGTTCAGGTATGTTAACAGAAAAATAATATTCAGATAATTCAGGATACTCCCCAGGATCCTTGTCTTCAACAGCATTCACTTTCTTGCTGTCATTTCTACCATATGGCTTGGAGCGTTATGGTTTATACGAGGATTCTGATTTCCTGTTGGTTGACTCATAGGTTGTGGATGAATTCATCCTTTCTTGCATCTTTTTGTCATCCTCCAGTCGAATATATCTTAAAGCCTTGTTCCGAGCTTCATCTAGGTTCCTGCATGGGTTCATTACAAGATCCTGGTAAAATTAAGAATCTTTTTGCAACCCCATTGAAAGCCTGCACAGCTGTTGCAACATCAAGATGTGGAATGTCTAAGGATTCCCGGCTAAACTTGTTCACATAATCTCTTAAGGATTCCTGAGGTCCTTGAGTTATCCTGTAGAGATCACTTGTTAGTTTTTCAAAACTCTGACTGCAAGAAAATTGACTATTAAATAAGTTGACTAAGTAAGCAAATGATGTAATTGAATGAGGGGGAACGTTTTAGAGCCATTTTAAGGCTGATCCTGTTAAGGTAGAACCGAAACCCTTGCATAAGCATGCTTCCTTGAGATCTGGGGGGATAGGGTTGATCTCCATCCTTTCCCTATACTGGGCAATATGCTCCTTAGGATCTGTAGTTCCGTCATAGACCTTCATGTTGGGGGTTGATGTAGAGTGTGAATAGTGTGCGTTAATGTGGGTATAACACGTGCTCTATTATATTTTAAGTGATAATGTGCCTTGAATATGTTGACTACGAGTGTTTGTGGTTTCACAAGTAAAACGCGTAAGATGGCGAAGTTAGAGAAGTTAGTGATGAAACGGGGCAAGCACGAATGATTATTAAAGAGATATCATATTATTCGGAGCTTGTTCGGATTGAGATATAGTTGGAGACACAAGAAACACAAAACCTTAAAGTCTAAGGGCCATTGGGGCATTTGTTGAAAGTTGAAATAAGTGAATCAAAGAGATTGGAGATCTCACCGTAGGCTACGCATGAGATACTGTAACCTACGGTTATGTTCAGCAACTCATCATAATAGTTTCAGCAAAAGAAACAGAAAGCTCATATCGTAGCTTATGGTCAAAGACCGTAGCTTACGGTTGAAAGTTTGGAGGCACACATGTGAGGGGACTTTTGACGGAGATTGAAAGGAAGCAACAAGCATTGGGGGCATCAGTGATTAAAAAGGAAATCACATCACATCGAACAAAATATGGCACGAAAAAGTCAAACAAAAACATAAGTCACATTCTCACAAAGGCAGCGACTTCTTGGCAGAGCATCACACGAGACATCATATTGAAGGCATTGGGTGTTGTGTGCACATGTGAAGCTATTAATTCACATCATCATTATGTTTGGATGTGAAAGTCAAGACCTCAACATTATCATATGACACGTAGCATTGGAGGAGATATTAAAAAATCACATCATCATTCTTATGAGGAAAGTATGACAACATTACATCTTTGGCGGCACATTTGTCAACATCCAAATTATCATCAACTCACGTGGACCAATATATAAAATCCATCATCATCAAATGGGCCGAAAAATATCAGGAGCAATCACGTGCACATCTCTTATGGGCCGAACTCTAAGGCATTGGCAGCCTAGCTGGGCTTTTGAGGGTATTATTATTTTGAATAGGAAAACATCATATAGGAGATCTTCGACGGCAGCAGGAGAGGTTTTCAACCGGGACCGAAGCTATTGAAGATTAACAACCGAGATGAGCGGCTAAATCTCAAATGGATACTTCGGGTGAATGATTGTGTAAGACGCTATTGATTTGGTTTATTGTTTTATGTATTAAGTTCGGATTGTAACCGTGTGACAGACGGTCTTTACTTGCGTTTTTATAATTCGTGTGACAAACGAATCCTGTGTTAGACAGAGAAATAAATACGTTTAAATCCGATTATACTTTGTTGGTTGAATAATTATTCATTGCATGAATAGTTGATAATTATATCGTTTAACCAATTATCCAATATGACAATCAGCTAAGTTATTAGTTAATCACACAATCTGAATCCCGGAGTGATCACCTTTTCTCATCATTGTTTTAACCCACAATTTTTATTTGTTAATTTAGTCATTTATCATAAACAAACTGATTTTCCAATTCTGTATTAGTTAATTAATACTTAGCATAATAACACTTTCCACAATCCTCCTCTGGTTCGATATCCGACTTATCCTATCTACATAGTTTAGTTGGTTTTTGCATGTCACTAACGACAGACATCAGGGGTTTGAAATCTTTTTGGGATTTCAGCATCACATATAGGATATGCAAACCGAGATATCTTGTGGCTATCCTAGGATACTTCTGGGATCGGCTGGACTACTCCGGGTACACTGGATATCATGTCCTTCAACTTTTGAAGCTCCCTGGAAAGTGCTGATGTCATACCTGCATCCTACAAAGATCCAATACCATTAGTAGTAAGAGTATTATTATTATTATTATTATTATTATTATTATTATTATTATTATTATTATTATTATTATTATTATTATTATTATTATTAGATACGTTACCAGTCTGAGGATTCTAGCCATATCCTGAAGCATATCCTGAACTTCTCACAGTTGACACCCTAACCGAAGAGGGTATCTTAGGATTATGACTCTGGGAATGGCTAGGCACAATATTCCCCCTGTTATCCTCAGTATATACTGCAGAACTGAAGTTCAAAGCCCTGGGTTGCAAGGGAGTGACGGTATCCTCAGCGGGCCTGCTTGAGCTGGATTTCAAGAGTTGTATCTCTCTTATCAGCATTTGGTTGGTCTCCTGCTGTTGCCTCATCTGTTCCTGTACACTACCAAACAAGGTTAGAATTTCTTCATTAGAGGCCAAAACAGGAGCAGATCCCTGAATACTCCGAGTAGGTATAACATCCTGAGGCTGTGAGGAGGCTTGCATCCTTGGAGGAGGTGGAGGAAGCACCGAACTAATTGTTGCAGAGGTTGTAGCAAACACGGTGGAAGAGCTCATGTTTAATCTCGAGGCCGTTGAAAATAATGTGGTAAAAAATTTTGAAAATAGGAAACCAAGTAATGATTTTGCAAAAGCTTTTAGTAGAAATAGCACCACTTGCCCCACGGTGGGCGCCAAATTGTTTTGGTCAAAAATTACCTAAGCAATTTAGTGATCAAATTAGTTAAGTGAGGTAGTGTGCTAAGAATGTGTGTTGTAAATATGCTAAATTGGTTGTTTGTTAAAACAGTTTCAGGATATAGCTCAGGATATCGAGCTATATCTATGATCAAACAATGAGCAAAAAGCAAAGGGGGTGACACGAGATATACGAGGAAAGCCCTTGATCAATTTAGATCGCCGGCACAAAACCTCGAGAGCTAACAATCGCAGTTGCCTTGTTCTTCTTATTACTTCAAACGTCACGATACAGTGCAGGATATTGATCAGATCGCTATGTGTTACAATGCTTTTTTTAGAAAATGAGAGTTGCGAGAGAGTAGAAGTATTTGAGAGCAGTGAGTGTTGTTGTGTCCTATTCGATCTGATATATCCGTCTATTTATAGCTAAGAAATGAAAACAAAATTTCCTATAAATGGGGGATGCCTTCGAATATTCCATATATAACGTTGAAGACCAAGTAAAACGGCTTCAACGTCTTTCTTCGAACAACTTGGACCGGGTCTTCCGGGGAAAAGATCCTCATGAAAGTTGCAAGCTTGGACTCGTATTCCTCCACATAATCCGTTAGTGATCCTCAGGATACCATGTCAGGATGTTACCAATATCCTGAATTAGCATCCCGGGCATGAACAGATATCATATAATCAAGATATAACTTAAGATATTATCCAGGATATAGGCTCAGAATTTCACCCATAACACTACCTATATGGTACAAAGTGTGTGGTTTTCACTGACCATAAGAGCCTACAACACATCTTTAACCAAAAGGAACTAAAAATGCGTCAACGTCGTTGGGTGGAATTGCTTAACGCCTACGACTGCGAGATTCGTTACCATCCTGGAAAAGCGAATGTCGTGGCCAATGCGCTTAGTCGCAAATCTCATATTGGTAGCATTCGATGTTTTCAAGTCTCTAGTGATCTTCATACTTGTATTTGTGAAGCTCAGTATTCGTCAGCCAACAAAGGAAGTCTAATCATCGAAATACGAGGTGCTTCTATAAACCAACTTGTGACAAAGTCAGATGGACTCCAATACTACCTTGATCGCATCTAGGTGCCAGATCGCGACAATCTTCATGAGCTTATAATGAACGAGGCACACAAGTCCCGATATTTTATTCATCCTGGTGCTGATAAGAGAATCACGATCTTCGTAGTATGAAAAAGGACATTGCCACTTATGTTTTTAAATGCCTCACTTGCTCGAAAGTCAAAGCTGAGCATCAATGCCCTTCTGGTTTACTCGAACAGCCAGAAATCCCAGTTTGGAAATGAGATAGCATTGCTATGGACTTCATAACCAAACTTCCTCGTACACCTTCTGGTCAAGATAGCATTTGGGTGATCATTGGCCGCTTAACCAAATCAGCTCACTTTCTTCCCATTCGTGAGGATTTCAAAGTTGAGAAGCTAGCTCGAGTCTATACTAATGAAATCATATGTCGTCATGGTATCCCTATTTACATCATCTATGACCACGATGGTCGTTTCACTTCACGTCTTTGGCAAACATTCCAAGCCGCTATGGGTTCCCACTTGAATCTTAGTACGGCTTTTCATCCTCAAACGGATGGACAGACGGAACGTACTATCCAAACCCTAGAGGACATGCTCCATTCTTGTGTCATTGACTTTAGTGGTAATTGGGATGTACATTTACCATTGATTGAGTTCTCGTACAACATAAGCTACCACTCCAGTATTCAAATAGCCCCTTTTGAGTCTTTGTATGGTCGCAAGTGCCGATCTCCCATCTGTTGGCATGAGATTGGTGACACTCAACTTACTAGCCCTGAGCTCATTCAAGAAATGACGGATAAGATTCTTCGAATCCGCGACAACCACCTCAAGGCTAAAAGTAGACAAAAAAGCTATGCCGACAAGAGACGCAAACCTTTGGAATTTAATGTTGGTGACCACGTGTTACTCAAAGTATCTCCTTGGAAATAAGTGGTCCGTTTTGGTAAGAAGGGAAAACTTGCCCCTTGCTATGTTGGTGCTTTCGAGATACTTGAGAGAATTGGTAAGGTGGCTTATCGACTCGAATTACCACAAGAGCTAAGCAACGTTCATCCAACATTTCATGTCTCGAACCTCAAGAACTGTCTAGCTGATGAGGGAGTTCAAGTTCCTGTCAACGACTTGCAAATGAACGAGACTCTTCATTTTATGGAAAAACCGGTCGAAATCATGGACCGAGGAACCAAGCAACTTAGGCGCAACAAAATTCCCATAGTCAAGATTCGTTGGGAAGGAAAACGTGGTGCCGAATTCACTTGGGAACTCTAGAGGGAGATGAAGACCAAATATCCACAACTTTTCGTTCAGCCTTCCTCTTAAGATTTCGAGGACGAAATCTCCTAAAGTAGGGGAGACTGTTACGCTTCGCATTTTTGTACCTTTCTTATTTCAGCAAGTCTTGTTGTACTTTCCATTTTTAGACAATTGTACTCTTGTTGTATTTTATTTCATTTCAATTTGTAATCCGAGACTAATGATCATAATGAAAACGAGACTATTTTATCATGTTCCTGTTTGTCGTGTTAAACTTATGTGCGAACTTGTACTCACGATTCACATTTTCAACGAAATAATGTTCTTGATTATTCATTACATGTTGATGCTTGATACTCGTTAAAACTGATTAAAACTCATAAATTAATTAAGTTGGAAAATAAAATATTAAAAATCAAGCCCTTCGTATGAAGGGAGTAGCTTCATACGAAAGGGCAGCTTCGTACGAATGGGAAATCAGCTAAAAACTTGGAAACCCTAATGTACCCTCCAATCTATAAATAGAGGCCTTAACCCCTCATTCCAATTCGCCATTTTCTCTTGCAAACACTCTCGAATTGTTGTTGCGATCAGAAGCTTTGTAAGATTTTCTCCTTCTTCATTTTGATTACATTTTCTTTCATTTCTTACATTTCTAATCACCAACTCTTGGAATTTTCTCAAAGAACCTTTACATCTCGAAGATGGTTTCCACTCGTTTTGCCTAGGCAAATTGTTGTGGAGCATCACTTATACGAGATTGAATCAAAGTTCATAAAATTTTACAACTTAATTAGAATCCTTGTTTCGACTATTGCACGAACTTGATGGAATCGGGAACACATCAGACCCTAACTCAATTCATAGTTAAGGGCTGCATTAGGGTTAATTTCCATCAAGAAATGATCTGTTTCGATGGATGAAACATGAATTTCATCAAGAACAGTACCTTCGTACGAAGGGACTATGCCCGTTCATACGAAGGGACTTCGATGCATATTTTTTGTTTCAATTTCAACTCTAATTTCACACTTGTTTGTCACAATTAAGTGTTTTATTTACAGATTTAAGGTTTAATAAACAGACTAAATGTACACTCCAACATTTTCAATCAAAACAGATTAAACTAAAACTTTTATAACAAACACAGTGCCTTCGTATGAAGGGGGTGCATTCGTACGAACCCACACTGTTATCAAACCAAACTATTTTATTTTCTGTTTAAACTTCAACCTTTACATCTTATCAGTTCATTTACTGTTTATGTTAATTATCTTACTATTTTCCATAATCAAATCAGTTCCTATCACGTTTAATCAGTCAGTTCGTATTTAGCAGAAGTCCTCGTTCGTACGGAAGGACTAGGTTCGTACGAACGGACTGTTTTGATTCGTTTTATTTCGCGTATTTTAACAATCTGATCCAACACTCTTTCACATCAGTAATCTCATATGCTCGTATACTCATTTCAGTGTGATCTCAAAACTTCATCAACATCACTCTCGGTTTTCATGGAAATCTACACAAAACTGTGAGTATACTCGATCCTATTTTCGTTTTAAACACTTTGGGTGCAAGATTTACATTATACAAAACACGCAACACTTGAAACTTATTTTAATTACACTCTATCCACATTTAAACATGAAAACATATGATACTTGTTAGTCTTATATGCTATGTGTACACTTGTATCTATATGCTCATTAACTTTGCTAGCCTACCTTGACAATTATAGCGTTATGGGGTTAACACACCGCCCTTGAGTCTTGGGGTATTGTTAAGTATAACATGTTAACCCCCTCTTCGTTGCGACGATGTAGGGAAGGCACGATTGCGTTGGAAACTTGGGTTTGACATATAGTTTACACTAGTCCAGCATATTTGTAACTTGTATACATTATTCATGTTGGATATGAGCATGTAAACATTTTATTCTTATTATGCTACGTATTAAAACTTGTATACTCGCCAACATTTTTGTTGATGTTATTTTAATACATGTTGCAGGTTGTTAGACGAAGTGATGAAGAATCAAGTTAGGGTGAACTTAGAAACCCACCATAAAAATAAACAATATTTGAATCTTGGTTTTTGTTTGATACAATTTGGTTATGTTTGAATCATGTATGACATTTTTAGTATTTACGAAATTTTGATTTAATTATATTGTCACAATTAGTGTTATGATGCTTTGAGCGATTTGTTTTCGTCTCATCCCGATATCTCCGCCATCGGTTGGGGTGTGACACCATCCGAGATGCAAGAATTATTCACGCAACTCCAGTAGTTGTTGGATAAAGGATTCATCAAACCAAGCTTCTCGCCTTGGGGTGCTCCAGTGCTGTTCGTGAAGAAAAAGGATGGAACGTTCCGGATGTGTATTGATTATAGACAGTTGAATAAACTCACGGTCAAGAATCGGTATCCACTACCGAGGATTGACGATTTATTCGACCAATCACAAGGATCAAGTTCTTACTCCAAGATACACCTCAGGTCTGGCTATCATCAGTTGAGGATACAAGAGGAAAGTATACCAAAGACGGCGTTCAGGACTCGTTATGGGCACTCCGAGTTTCTCGTTATGCAATTTGGTTTAACGAACACACCGGTAGTTTTTATGGATTTGATGAATCGCTTATGCAAACCATATCTCGATAAATTTGTGATAGTATTTATCGATGATATTCTGATATATTCGCGAACGAAGGAGGAGCATAAGCAACATTTGAGAACCATTATGGAACTGTTAACAAAAAAGAAGCTTTACCTGAAGTTCTCTAAGTGCGAATTTTGGATTCGCGAAGTACAGTTCTTAGGACATGTTGTGAACGAGAATGGTATTCATGTAGACCCATCAAAGATATAAGCAATCAAGAACTGGGAAGCGCCCAAAACTTCTACCGAAGTACGCCAGTTTCTGGGATTAGCAGGCTACTACCGGAGATTTATTGAGAATTTTTCCAAAATTTCTCAACCGCTAACTTCCCTTACGCAGAAAGACAAGAAGATTGACTAGGGAGACAAACAAGAGGAAGCATTCCAACTTCTCAACGATAAGCTATGCGATGCACCGATCTTATCACTGCCCGAAGATACTGATGACTTTGTGGTGTACTGCGACGCTTCGCGTCAAGGTTTGGGTTGCGTGCTTATGCAACGACATAAGGTCATCGCATATGCATCGCGTCAGTTAAAGGTTCATGAGAAGAATTATACCACCCATCACCTGGAATTAGTCACGGTGGTGTTCGCTTTGAAGATTTGGCGGCATTATCTTTATGCCACTCAGTGTACTATTTTCACGGATCACAAAAGTCTGCAGCACATATTTAATCAAAAGGAATTAAATATGCATCAACAACGATGGGTTGAGTTAATGAACAATTATGATTGTGAGATTAAGCACCACCCAGGGAAGGCGAACGTGGTAGTGGACGTCTTGAGTCGAAAAGAACAAGTTAAAACATTAAGGGTTCGAGCTTTGGAAATGACGATTCAGACGAACCTTACTACGCGTATTCATGATGCACAATAGGAAGCACTCAAGGAAGAAAATATTAAGGTGGAACTTCTCCGGGGAATGGAGAAACAGTTGGTGCCAAATGAAGAGGGAACCTTATACTTCATGGGATGCATTTGGGTTCCGCTCTTTGGCGGTGTTCGAGAGATTATCTTTGATGAAGCCCATAAGTCAAGATACTCGATCCATCCGGGACCGGAAAAGATGTATCAAGACTTGAAGGAGTATTATTGGTGGCCAAATCTCAAGAACGACGTTGTTGCTTACGTTGGAAAATGCCTCAGTTGCGCAAAGGCTAAGGCAGAGTATCAAAAGCCACCCGGTCTGCTGCAACAACCCGAAATACCCGTTTGGAAGTGGGAGCAAATATCGATGGATTTTATAACGAAATTACCCAGGAACCCTAGAGGACACGATATAATATGGGTGATAGTCGATCGATTGAAAAAGTCTGCGCACTTCCTATCGATACAGGAAAAGGATAGCGCTGGAAAGCGTGCCGAATTGTATCTCAAAGAAATTATGGAACGTCATGGAGTGCCTATTTCAATAATTTCAGACAGAGACGGACGCTTTGTATCAAGGATCTGGCAATCTTTTCAAGAGTCCTTTGGATCTCACCTAGATCTAAGCACGACCTTCCATCCGCAAACCGATGGCCAGAGCGAACGAGACATGCTTCATGCGTGTGTAATGGATTTAGGCGGCAGCTGGGATACTCACCTACCCCTGGTAGAGTTTTCTTATAATAACGGCTATCACACGAGCATAAAAGCTGCTCCGTACGAAACTCTATATGGTCGCAAGTGTCGCTCACCGCTGTGTTGGGCGGAAGCTGGAGACAGACAGCTGATTGGTCCCGAACTAGTCCAGGAGACAGCTGATTGGTCCCAACTAGTCCAGGAAACGGCTGATAAAATCTTTCAGATCCAAGACCGTATCAAGTCGGCTTGTGATCGAAAAAAGAGCTACACCGACCGAAGATGGAAACTGTTAGCTTTCGAGGTAGGAGACAAATTTTTGTTGAAAGTCTCACCTTGGAAAGGTGTAGCAAGATTCGGGAAGCATGGAAAGTTAAACCCAGGTATATTGGACTGTTTAAGATCTTGGAAAAGATTGGTACCATTACGTATAAATTAGAGTTACCAGAGGAACTGAATGGCGTACATCATACGTTCCACGTGTAAAACCTCAAGAAGAGTCCAACACAGGAAACAATTATTATCCCTGCGGATGAGGTACACATTGATGACAAACTCCGATTCACAGAAGAACTTGTTGAAGTGATGGACTGGAAGGTCCAGAAAACAAGGAGAAGTCGCATAAAACTGGTCAAAGTACGTTGGAATCTCGACACGGGCTCAAGTATACTTAGGAACGTGAGGATCAATTTAAAGCCAAGTACCCCCCACATGCTCGAGGAAGCTCCTGTGAGAGATAACTCAGCTTGTATTTCGGGACGAAATTCTTTTAACGGGGGGAGACTGTGACAACTGGCACGAAACCGGTAATTTCCGTACTATTTTAATAATTACTTATTTCCTGCAATTATGTGTTTAAACGTCAACATCATATGCTTGCAAGTTACACATTTGAATTCATGCATGTTTCATACTTCATTTATCGCGTTGTGCAATACATTAAGCGTTGCGTCGAAACGATTAGTAAACTCACCGGTTAGACAAGCTGTGTCAGCACAGCTTCAGTATTCGGTTAAATGATAGATTTAAGACTTAGATGTAGGTCCAACATCAAAAATACATTAAAACCCAAATGCATCTTTTTCACTAAGTTCCGATGATTTCATGTGTTGAATGACTGTTCAGATCACTATTTTCAATATAGATGATTCTGGAATGTTAGTGTGTGTCCTGTGGGAACTTTGGTTTCCAATCTAGATCCACCACCTCACTTAAACTCGTGAAACGAACACCCAAACAATCTCCTAGACCTAGAACAAGTGAACCCTGTCCAGCCTCCGACACTTAGTTAATTCTTTCTATGTCGTGTTGGCACACATGGGTTGTACATTGTTATGTTGTTTGGTTAAATTTACATTTTGTATTTTCATTTCCGTATTCATGACCAACCGGTCAGTTAACTAAGTTAACTAATTTGTGCTATGGTGAACAATAACGAGGTTATACCTCCATGCATGACTTCTATGAACCTTATGAATATTTTGGACGTTAATGTATACTGATATAATAACTAATAAACTTAACAGAAATCACAAACATGACTGTTTGATAGTTAAAACGTTCAAACGAGAGTCAGTTCACCAGATAGTCCCTTTCGCACGAATGCCCCTTTTAGGCAAATGGCCCTTTTATCCCAAACAGTCTCTCGTCCGAATAGTTCGTATTTCGTTTTTCCCGTTATTCTGTTTTCCACGTTCCTTGTCCCTGATTCTGTCGGGCAAACTAGGACCCGTAAAACCACAGAAAATCACTGTCGGGACAAGTGCACGAACGGAATATAATTTATGTTTTATTATACTTTCATATTATGCTAAGTACTTTAGATTCTGTTTCGTAATCTTCCAACTCCAACTCTCGCCTTCGTTTGCCCTGTAGGGTAACCTTGGTGTTCCTGTACTATTACCACCATCCCTTTACTCGCCGGGTAGAATAACCTTGGCGTTCTTGTACTAAGTCAATCAACTCTACGCTCACGGGATTACTAAAGAAGATTTAGCAAAACCGTGAGTATACTCGAACACCCTTTTTCAATTTCACACTTTGGGTGCAATATGTTAACTATTAAACCTACACAGTTACACTTAGACTTTTATACAATATGCACAAACAATCCAATACATGTATGCATATGTTATACTTAATTCGTTATTCTGGATGATTCTTTTGTGTCATAACTTGTCATTAACTTTGTACAAGCCTCCCGTTAACATGTATAGCGCTATAGGAGTAACGCACCGCCCGTAAACTTGTGGTCATGTTAAATGCTTATTTTACGGTAATCAGAGGATTGACTTGAACATTCACATGCCAGTTTTAATGTTAATCTCGATAACTAGTTTGCCATGTGGATTCGTTAAACTTTTATGCTATGCTATGTATTAAACTTGTATACTCCCCAATACGTTTGTATTGAACCATGTATTTTTAACATATTGCAGGATGATGATGATGATGATATTAAAATGGGCGTAGCGACGATGCTTTAGATACACATCTAGAAATATTTAGATTATGTTGTTGTATCAAATTTTGTACCATGTTGTATTGGTTTCGTTGTTGTATTTGAACTCATGTTGTATTTGAAATTCCAAGTTTTGTAACGTGACAAGTTGTAATGAAATGAAATCAGTTTGTCGCTTTTAGTGTTATGTTGCAATGAGCAATCTCGTTTTCGTCTCACTCTGATGTTTCTGCCATCGGTTGGGGCGTGACATGGCGGAGCAGGGGGTGATTGCTGGCAGCGCACCGGAGCTCGGGTGGCGGACGGTGCTTGTTGGTCACTTCTCTGATAGTCGCATGTGTTTGTTGCCTTGTTGGTCGTTGCTCTGATGTTTGTCTTCGTATTATTCTTTTTCTCATAATTCACATAACAGACTCACAAATGAACACATAATTGGGCTTTGGGCTTTTTTTTTTTTTTAATTAAACTTGAGAACAATCTCGTTAAATAACCTTGACAAAGTTTTAACAAAACGGACTCTTTGTCAAACTATATGCTTTGGGCTTAATTGTTAGATAGGTTTTAGATGTTGGGTATTATTTGGTATTAGATGTGGGCTTGTAATAATATTAAAAAGGGTAGCACAAATTTTTTTAAGGGTAACGAAATCGAAAAAACGTCAAACGATGTCGCCCCTCCTTTTAGACACTCGTGCTTGAAATGAATTGAGTGGACACGAAATTAGAATGGGCAAATATCGGGCCAGACTACTCAAATGACCGATTCTTTGATGCAAATTGGTTCACCGACTCACCGAGTTTGTAATCATATCAAACGATTTACATCATATGGTTAATAAACATTTTTATCTTGATTATATAGAAGTTTTGATCAACTTTTGTTTATATCAAGAGTGAAGAGTTTGTTAATAATAGTATTTTCAGATTTTTTTAATTATTATTTAGTTTCTTCATTAGTTGTTTGTTTTTCTTGTTCACTCTATTTGATTCATTGGTTGATTAAAAATAATCATTTATCTGTATGTTAGGACTTAGGATCTATTTGTTGAAGATTAAGAAAATGTTAGCTTTTCATACATATAATCATACTAAATAATAAATGTTCATACCATGAAGAAAATGTGTTAACAAACTGCGTATTTTTATTAGCATTGCGCGAGTGGCGGTCCACACAAACATTTATTGTGTAAGAACGAGGAGTTATCGAAGCCTTCTGATCGATACTTGAGTTTCCACGGTGAAGGAATCGTGCCACATAACCGATTGTAACTAACGTTAAGACTTTGTAACATGTAAGCTTCCAATATTTGAGACGGTATTTCCCCGTATATCTTGTTATGTGATATATCCAACGTTACCAACGTGTCAACCATGAAAGTCACCCGTGACAAATCAAAAGCGAAATTGTTTCGCGATATGTCAATCTCGGATGTATTCTTTGATGAGCCAAACAACATCGATGCATCCCCGGACAAGTTGTTTCTTGATACATCAATCCTATATATTTGCATGTTGCCAATGGATGTAGGTATCTCACCAGAGAGCATGTTATGAGATAAACCTAGTCCTTGTAAAGCCGGAGACGCAAGGTGACCAAATGATTCAGGGATTGACCCTGTGAGCTGGTTTCGGCTAAGATCTAGCCCGATCATATTCGGTAGTGTGGCTAGTGAGGGTGGGATTGGGCCCGATAGGTTGTTGAACGAAAGATCAAGAATCATGACACTTTTGAGTTCAGAAAGAAACGAGGGCACGTGGCCCGAAACGTTGGTCCAACTTATATCGAAAAATGTTACATGTTTGAGTCTTGTAAGGCTACGCGGAATTTGACCAATAAGAAATGGCATCTTGTGAAGACGAAGGGTTTTGAGATACGTCAAATCCCCGATTGCTTCGGGAATTGGACCCGCGAGGTTAGAGTTGGTGAGGGAAAAGTCTATGACACGGTTTGTGGTCTCGTCACAATCAAATGTGTTGCAACAATCGCGATCTGCGGTCCACATTGGCAAGAGCTCACGCCCGTTTGAGAAGCTATCTTTTATTTTTAAGATGGCGGCTTTGTCGTCGGGGTGACAACGCTCCGCGGTAACAACAACCGGAGCCAGAAGAAGTAAAAGAAGTAGCATTGTCATATCTAGTGACTATGATGATAAAGGTTGTGGATTTGAAATGGAGGGTGAAGCTCTTTTATATGTAGAGTGTGAGCAAATGGGTGCGTTATAAGGTGGGAACAAGTCAAAATTGGAGAACTACAAGGTTTGACTTTTCTATCTTTTGATGGGCGAATGTGTATAAAATTGATACTTTTGAATAGCAAAATCAATATATTTGAAGGGATTTGTGTTGTTTCTTCTTTTGTAATTCGATATTTGAATAGAGATTCTGGATATTTAAGGGGACATTTTTAATCATTAAACATTTAAAGGAAATACTCTAGATTCATATATTTATTTTTATAATATTCAATGATATATTATATTTAGAGAGGAGATAATATTATGGTCAAACATTGGCATTCATGCATTTGTAGCCACTGGGAGTGGTTTAATTGGCTGGCATGCATTATCAAGTGGGAGACTATCTGCATTTGCACACTCCAATTACAATCTTTAGGTTTTTTTTAAACCGCAACAAACGATGTGTCAATCACCGTGATATCGGGTGTTATGGTTAAGGTCGACTACTTGACTGTCGCCAGTCCCTTGGCTTTCCCAGATGCGCGGAATCCCGACCTCTACCCACCTGAAGGCACAACAGTGGAATAATCGGTAAAACCTCGCCTTCCATCTAAGACGAATCGGCGCCACCCATATTCGCCCTTCACTTGGATGCCGTAAAAAATAATGGGGAGAGTGAGAGTCAAACCTGAGTCATAAGGAACACCAAGTCTTTCCCCAACCACTCCACCACTACCTCATTGGCACAATTAGGTTTTATAATCAAGAGTTGACATAATTATTTTGATTTCTAGTTATTTAGAAAGATGTGTTAACAAGCAAAACTAAATTTGTAAAAAACAATAATTGAGTAAAACGTAAGCCAACACAAAATCTAAATCATAGCTCATTTAATTTTTTGTTTAAGAGCAGTCTAATGTACACTTCAACTATGTTATTATATAGTAATAATTAGAATGATATTCGTATAAATGGATAATAATAGAACCTTAAGATACAACACAAATGAAAAAAGTTCAATTAAGTTAAGCTACAAAATGGAAAAACTTCAATTAAGTTAAACAAGCCAAGCACAAGCTTATTCAAGAATAACTCCTTCACACTTCTCAACAAGTTCTTCCTTTTACTTTTTCATATACATTGCTTATTGTGTTGGTGTTAGCTTAGAATTTTGTAAATATTTCATTATACTTGAAGCATATAGAAAAAAAATTTCAGTCATTCATTAAGCACAAAACAAACCAACAATGCTAACATGAGACATTATCTATGATAACATGAACAAGAGACATGATTAAGAAAACAAAAATAATTCTCTAGCAAAACATGTTGGTGCTTCACTTAAAACACAAGCTCATGAGGCTTCATGCCAGCCTTGAGTGAGAATCTAGCACCAAGATAACTTTTCAGATCCGGAACAGCCTCAATGGATGCGATCAATGCTGCATCTACGGTTTTCTGGTCGTCTTTCTTGTCCTGTGGGAGTGTGTTCTTCTCCTAAATTTCACAATAATAAAACAAATTACGGTCAAATATGTAACAACAATATAATAAAATAAAATTGCACTGGAATTTGATGAATAACCAACCTCTTTCTCAGCTTCAAAAAACTCGCCTTCTCCTTTCTTCTTCTTCTTCTCGACCTTCTTTCCAAAGTATTTGTCATCAAACTTTTCAACATTTACCCCTGAAATGTCAACCTTTGTTGATGTGGCGATGACGTATGATTGGTTCACCCGCCTCAAAGGAACACCATTGATCTTAAATGGTCCTAAAAATGAAAAAATGCATCTATGATTACAGAAAAAAATAGCTAAAATCATATAGAAAAAAAAAGCAACCCGTACGAAAGAAAAAATTAGTATGCAACCAGACAAATACATAAATTAAAAAAATGCTTTTCATCAAAATATGAAAAAACAAATTACCAGTAACCAGCAACAATCCAGAGGTAAGTTGTTTCAGAAAAACAACCCTCTTTCCCTTGAATCTCCCAGCCAAGATAATCAACACCGTTCCAGGGGTAATGCTAGCCCTAAACAACAAATAATCAAACAAATCAACACCAAAACAATACATAGACCCAAACCATAATCATCATTCACATATCAATTATATACCTAAGCTTAGTTGGTCGGGCTTTGCGCTTGTTAACAAGGGGTTTCTTCACATCATCAGCGGGATAGAACTTTGGAGGCTTCTCAGCTGGTGCAGCTTCAGCAGCTTTCTTCTCATGTTTTGGGAAAGTGCCGCCATTCTTAGCCTTGATGGCCCAGAGCCCCCTTTTGTGGTACATTTTCGACCGTGAGTATTTGCCCACACCTCTGATCAAATCAGGGTTCCTGCTCACATGTGGCTTTCTGTCCTTAGGTGCCATTGTTTCTACATTCACATTGTACAGAAAATGGTGAGTGAAACCTAAAGTTACTAAATCCAACTGTTATATAAAAAGCCATTATCATTAAAATCTGATTATGTTTTGAATAATAATGTCTAATCAGCATATTCCAGACTATCAAAACCCTCTATATCAAAATCAAAAGTTAAATGCCTTTTTAATCCATGTGGCATTTTGTCAGTTTAGTCCAAAGGTTTCATTTTTCGCAAGTGGGTCCAAAAAGGTTTCACCGTAGCCATTTTAGTCCACTGGGTTAACTTCATCCATTTTTTCTGTTAACGAGAAGGGCAATTTGGCCATATAAAATGATCAAATTGACATTCTCGTTAACAGAAAAAATGGATGAAGTTAACCCGGTGGACTAAAATGGCAACAGTAAAACCTTTTTGGACCCACAGACGAAAAATGAAACCTTTAGACTAAACTGGCAAAATAGACCAAACCACAGGGACTAAAATGGCATTTAACTCCAAAATCAAAAGGTGGTGACCTCAAACGAACGTGTGTCTACATTGAAAGCGTAAAAACGGTGATTTTAACCTGATGTTTCTAATTTTCTCCTCAAACTATATCAAGTTGTTTTACATAATGCAGGTTTTACTAAAATCCGATAACGTTTTGAGCAATAATGTGAAACTAATGTTACTTATTTCTACGCTCAAACTACAACAAATTATTTCAGAAATGCCAATTTTATTAAAATCCGATAACGTTTTGAGCAATAATGTGAAACTAATGTTACTTATTTCTACGCTCAAACTACATCAAATTATTTCAAAAATGCCAATTTTATTAGAATCCAATAATGTTTTGAGAAATAATATCAATTTAGCAAACTCTTTTCTACATAAAAAATGTATAAAAAATGATAATTTTAACATAATGTTACTTTAACTACATCAAATTGTTCTAAAAAAAAATCCAATATCAATTACATGCAATAACATTTTAAACAGAAAAGTCAAATCAACATACTCCAAACGCTATCAAAACATTAAAAACCAAATTCAAACAGTTGCAAACTCAAATCAAAATCGTTTCTACATAAAAATGCATAGAAAACGGCGATTTTAACCTAATTTTACTAGATTTCTGCTCAAACAACATCAAATTGTTTCAAAAAATGACAAATTCAATGAAATCCAATAACGTTTTGAACAATAATGTCGAATCTACGTACTCCAGACACTATCAAAACCCTATAAATCTAATTCTAATGATTGCAAACGTAAATCAAAGTAACTTAACAACGAGTCTGGATGAATGCGTACAGCATGATTGATTGTGTAAGAAATTCATACAAGACGAAATAAACAGATAACATATTTAACATGATTGTTGTTTGAATGAGATGGTTACCAGTAGATTTGTTGCTCCGGTGAAGTGCGGCAGGTTCAAACGACAGTGGGAAATGGTTGAAACCCTAATAGGTTGTGATATACGATTCTTTATGGGCCTAATGGATGGGCTGGACTTACAATGGCCCTCTTTTTTTTACTTTTGTATGAATAGTAAGAATGGGAATAGTTCAAAAAAGTAAAAAGTCAAAAACTAACTAAAAAAAACCTAAAAAATACACAAATTTTTTTTTTAGTTTTTTTATTAAAAATCGCTAGTTTTTTATATAAAAAAAACTTTTTTTCAAAAAAAAAAAAAGAAATTTTTTTTTGTAGTGCACATGTATAATAATTCACATGTGTAGTACACATACACATGTGTACTATTACACATGTGCACTACAAAAAGAATTATATACCTAAAATAGCGAAAATTGGTATGCAAAAAAAAAAAAACACTGGTATGTTTTTTAGGCTTTTTTAGTTAGTTTTCGAGTTTTCACGATAACTAGTGGTTTTCATTTGAACCTTCCCCTAGTAAGAATATAATGTAAGAAACTAAAATAAAAGTTGTAATACATAAGTCATTGTTAGATTATCTTTATAAGTCGATTGAAGTATTTGGCTTTTTTTGCAACAAATTTTTCATTTTATACAACTAGTGTTAAGCCTCTTGCATTGTGGCGAGGATATACAACCGTTCCAAATAGCATCAATGCTACACCATCGTCAACAACCACCAACATTGAAGTTGCAACGTGTTAATGTGAAGAAATTAGGCCAAGATGTAAAACTAGGTTGTTCATGATTCGATTTGGATTTGAGAAATTCAACTCGATTCGAATTCGATTATCAAAGTTTGAATTCGATTTTAAAAGTTCAAATTCGATTCGATTCGTATAACTTCTGTATTTATGCCAAAATATAAATTCCATCCTTAACTCCATAAGTGAAACTATTATTCATAACATTACCAAACCCAAATGTTCAATAGCCCTTGCTACTTATTTCTAAATTCAAACCTAACTCAAAGTATATCCTAAACTTATATCGCTACCAAAACATAATAACTAGTTTTTAGTCGTTTAAAAAACAAAAGTGAAATACTTTATTGTTTAGGGTGAATTTGAATTAAATCGAATTCGAGTGTGAAATATGAATCGAATAGAATGAAATAAATTAAATTTGGATCGAATACAATTCAGATAAAAAAATAAATAATATTTAAAAAGTTTGATCCGGGATTCGTTGAACACTCTTATGTAAAACATAAAAAAGAATAAATAAGACGATCTAGCACTCGCGCGTTGCGTCGAACTTGTCAAACGGGAAAAAATAGACATAAAATGTTGAACCACACACGCATGTTACGCCGTGTTAACTTACAATGTTTAGAACGCAATGTAAAATGAAAATTTGAGAAAGATAAAAAGTATAGAGGATCAAAGTTGGAAATAAAAAAGTTGTGAGGTTAAATTATAAAAGATGAAAAGTTATGGGTAAAAAGTAAAATAATCAAATTTTGTGAGCTTAAATTACAAAAGATGTAAAAGTTTTAGGTTAGAAGTAAAAAAAGTCATTTTTTTGTTGAAAAAAACTCAAAACATTAGGTACAACACCACTATATATAGAACACTTTAAAATTAATAGCGTGTAAATATCATGGATAGCTATTTGTATTCCAACATCAACTTCTACATCTTGATCAAATTCATACTCTTTATTGAGCATTTGTCTTTCTTCTTGTTAAATACAACGTCTTCCATCTGATGGTTTATTCTCATCTCGTCTTTGTTTTGTCTCTCCTTTTATTTAGGGTTATTTAGGAGGTATGTGATTTTTTTTTCTTACATGTACTTTTTGTAAACAATTGTTGCAAGTTATGTATCTTCCAACGGTGTACTTTTTATACTTACATCGATATTTAGTTTCATGTCTGTTTCCCCTATCAGATACACCTTATCCATCTCTCATTTGAAGACAATAACTTAAAGTAAGTTGTTGACTTGATGACTTCCACAACGTGTTTCAGTAGCAATTTCATGTTGAGTATGAAGCCAGCTTGACAATTTGACATTGTTGAGTGCCAAGCCACTTGACAACTTGATCAAGCTGAGGTCAGAAAGCAGGATAAGAGGATGATATCCACAGGGTTATCCAATCTTCCTGTGATCCAGATTTTACGGATCTTGTCTTTCTCTTTCCTCTATCATTCAATCTTATATATATGATTGTATTGTATCTGTAAATTTTTGTACCAAAAGCTTAATATAAATATTCCTAGTTACCACAGTGGATGTAGGTCAAGATCGACCGAACCACTATAAATCTTTGTGTTCTTCAACAGAAAATTACGTGTGTGTGTGAGTTTTGTGTTTGTGTGTGTACTCTGTTCCTAACAACTGGTATCAGAGCCCTTGGCTCTCGATCGACACACGAACAGGAAGGGTGAAGGAAGAAGATACCTGACAGTGTGAAATCGGAATCAGAATCCGATTAGAAACGATCAGAACCGTCGCTGCCTCTCTTAGCCGCCGCCGCTGCTCCTCTTCGCCATCGCAAGCAGCCGCCGCCGCTGCCTCTCTTCGCCGTCACAAGCACTGCCGGCGCTGTCATCTGCCTGTTCTCTTGGGAGATCGTAGGGGAAGAAAGAGAAGAACCCTAATTTTTTTTTTTTTGTTCTGTGGAATTGGGGAAGAAGAAACACTGAACGTGTTTTATTTTATGTTGGAAATTGAGTTTCTCAATTTAAACAAAAAGGCCCCCTCAACTTTTATTTCTGGTGGAGAAATTAAAGTTTCAATTTGATCAGAAAGGCCCCTCAACTTTGAACAAGATCTCATTATCCATCAATACTTGTCCTTGCCATTAAAGCTTGAAACAGATAAGTTATTTGTTTCTGATTATTGCTTTCGCTCGTATAAATTACGACTTAGCAGTACAAACTCGTTTGGTTAGTAATAATTTGGTAATTTTTTAATGGCAGAAGATAGTAAAATCAAGATTGATAAGTTCGATGGAAGTGATTATGGATTTTGGAAAATGCAAATTGAAGATTTATTGTATCAGAAAAGTTTGCATTTGCCTATGTCAAGTGAACAACCAGATGACATGTATGATGAAGAATGGAAGTTGTTGGATAGACAAGCTTTGGGTGTGGTTAGGCTTTCTTTGGCAAAGAGTGTTGCTTACAACATTGTCAATGAAACAACCACATATGGTGTATTGAAAGCTTTGTCCAACATGTATGAAAAGCCATCCGCTTCAAACAAAGTATTCCTCATCTGACAATTGGTTAACACCAAGATGAAGGAAGGCATGTCGGTTACCACTTACCGCTCACATAAATGAGTTTAACTCGATTATCTCTCGTTTAGCCTCAGTTGAAATAAAGTTTGAAGATGAAGTGCAAGCACTACTCCTTTTATCATCGTTGCCCGACAGTTGGTCAGGCACAGTCACAGCTGTTAGTAGTGCATCCGGCACTACCAAACTCGCTTTCGATAGTATTCGTGACTTGATAGTAAACGAAGATATCAGACGGAGAAGCAGTGGTGAGACTTCTAATTCTAGTTCTTTATTGCATACAGAAAGTAGAGGAAGAAGAAACGAAAGAGAACATAATCGAGGCAGGTCCAAGTCCAGAAGAAGGGGACAGTCAAAGAACAGAAAAGACGTTGAATGTTGGAATTGCAAAGAAGTAAACAGTGTATCCTCGGAAGAACAAGGTGATGTTCTCATCTGTTCTGTTGAAGATTCAGTTGAATCTTGGATTATGGATTCAGGTGCTTCTTTCCATGCTATCTCATGCCCAGATATGGTCAAGAATCTACGAACAGGTAACTTTGGTAAAGTTCGTTTAGCAGATGATCAAATGCTTGATATCACAGGTATTGGAGATGTAGACTTGAAGACCTCATTAGGAACTATATGGACATTGAAAAATGTCAGGGTTATTCCTAATTTGAGGAGAAAGTTGATTTCAGTTGGTAAACTGGATGATGAAGGGTTTAATGTTCACTTTGGGGGTGGACAATGGAAAGTGATCAAAGGCAATTTAGTGATTGCCAAAAGAAAGAAGCAAGGTACTCTATACATGACAGAAGTTTCTGCTGAAGGTGTTCATGCAATGACCACCGTTCCGAGTCCATCAAATTTATGGCACAACCGACTTTGACACATGAGCGAGAAGGGATTGAAGATGTTGGCTCAGAAAGGTAAGTTTCCAGACTTGAAGAAAGTGGAAACTGAATTCTGTGAACCTTGTGTTCTTGGAAAACAAAAGAGGGTTACTTTTGTGAAGACAGGGAGGACACCGAAAGCTCAGAAGTTAGAGCTTGTGCACTCGGATGTATATGGACCAACCTCAGTTTTATCTCTAGGAGGCTCAAGATATTATGTTACTTTCATCGATGATTCAACACGAAAGGTATGCATATATTTTCTTAAGCATAAATCTGTTGTATTTGATGCTTTTAAGATATGGAAATCTGCTGTTGAAAATGAAACTAACATGAAGGTAAAGTGCTTAAAGTCTAATACTGGTGGTGAATACATAAGCAAGCAGTTCACTTACTATTGCGCCAAGGAAGGGATAAAGATGATCAAGACAGTTCCCGGAACTCCTCAGCAGAATGGTGTAGCTGAGAGAATGAATAGAACTCTAAATGAGAGAGCTAGAAGCATGAGGCTAAATGCCGGGATGCCCAAGACATTCTGGGCTGATGCATTTAGCACTGCAGCCTACTTGATCAACCGTTCACCAACCGGTCCCTTAGATTTCAAATTGCCTGAAGAAATGTGGCAAGGAAAGGAGGTAAGTCTCGAACACTTACGAGTCTTTGGTTGTAGTGCTTACGATTTGTTAGAAGCTGGTGACAGGGATAAGTTAGACTCAAAATCCAAGAAGTGCACATTCATTGGTTATGGGTCAGAACAAATGGGTTACAGGCTTTGGGATAATGAAGGCAGAAAAGTAATAAGAAGCAAGAATGTCGTCTTCAATGAAAACGAATTGTACAAAGACAGAAACACCAAAGGACCAGAAGTTCAGAAAGACTATGTTGAATTTGAAAGTGGTGAAACAAGGAAAGAAGCTTTAGTCGGCATTCCAGAAAATGGGAATGAGTCAATCGCCAGTAGGAGCTCAGGGGATGATTCTAGTAATGATTCTGCAGAAGAAGAAGAGTTCGCTCCTCAAATTCCAGAATCCCCAGAAACTCCTTAGTTTCAACCAAGAAGATCCTCCAGAGTCGTTAGACCACCAGACAGATATTCACCATCCGTCAATTACATACTTTTGACAGAAAATTGTGAACCCCAGTGTTACTCAGAAGCCATGGGGTTGAAAGATTCATTGCAGTGGGAGTTAGCAATGAAAGAAGAAATGAAGTCGCTTGAGAAGAACAAGACCTGACACTTAACAAAGCTTCCAGCTGGGAAGAAGGCTCTTCATAACAAGTGGGTTTTCAGGGTACAAAGCAAGATTAGTAGTCAAGGGATTTCAGCAGAAAGAGGGAACTGATTTCAATGAAATATTTTCTCCAGTGGTGAAAATGACTACCATCAGACTTGTTCTCAGTATTGTAGCAGCAGAAGGCTTGCATCTAGAGCAGCTAGATGTCAAGACAGCTTTTTTACATGGTGACCTAGAACAAGAAATCTACATGACACAGCCAGAAGGTTTTCAGGCTAAAGGCAGAGAAAACTTGGTGTGTGGGTTGAAGAAGAGTTTGTATGGTCTAAAACAAGCGCCCAGAAAATGGTATTTGAAGTTTGATAACTTCATGGGAAGAGTCGGATACAAGAGATGTGACAATGACCATTGTTGCTACATCAAGAGGTTTAAGGGTTCTTATATCATTCTATTACTATATGTGGATGATATGTTGATTGCAGGTTCAGACATGACAGAGATCAAGAAGCTGAAGAAGCAAATGTCTGAAGAGTTTGAGATGAAAGACTTGGGAGCTGCAAACCAAATACTCGGGATGAGTATTTTCAGAAACAAAGAAGATGGCTCTTTGACACTCTCTCAAGAGAAGTACATTGAGAAAGTGTTAGAAAGATTCAGCCTTAAAGATGCCAAGATTCGAAGCACACCTTTGGGAAGTCACTTTAAGCTTTCTAAAGTTCAGTCACCCAGATCAGATGAAGACAAAGCAGAAATGGCTAAAGTTCCGTATGCATCGGCAGTTGGTAGCCTCATGTATGCAATGGTATGCACGAGACCAGATATAGCTCATGCAGTGGGAGTTGTTAGTCGGTTTATGTCCAATCCAGGGAGAGAACATTGGGAAGCAGTTAAATGGCTGCTAATATATTTGAAGGGGACTTCAAAAGTGGCATTACAGTTTAAGGGGAAAGAGGTTATTCTGAAGGGTTTTGTAAATGCTGACCTTGGTGGTTGTAAAGAATCTTACAAAAGCACCACCAGATATGTCTTTACAGTGGGAGGCACTACAGTAAGCTGGATGTCCAGACTGCAGAAAAGTGTTGCCCTTTCAACCACAGAAGCAGAATATATGGCAGTTGCTGAAGCAAGCAAAGAGCTTATATGGTTGAAGAATTTTCTCAAAGAGCTCAGCAAGGAACAAGTTGATTGTGCATTGTTTTGTGACAATCAAAGTGCAATTCATCTTGCAAAGAATCATGTCTTCCATTCGAAGACAAAGCACATACAACTGAGATATCACTTCATCAGAGATCAAGTTAGTGAAGGCACTCTGAAGTTGAAGAAGATCAAAGGAAGTGAAAATTTGTCTGATATGTTGACTAAGGTTGTCACCTTAGAGAAGTTGAAGCTTTGCATAGCTTCAACTGGCCTTCAGGTTAATTGAAGAGAAGGCCGGGTAACTAGGAATGTATAAAGATCAAAGTTTTTACAGAGATACTGATGCACAGGTGAAGATTATTCCGTGGCTTCAAGTGGGAGATTGTTGAGTATGAAGCCAACTTGACAATTTGACATTGTTGAGTGCCAAGCCACTTGACAACTTGATCAAGCTGAGGTCAGAAAGTAGGATAAGAGGATGATATCCACAGGGTTATCCAATCTTCCTGTGATCCAGATTTTACGGATCTTGTCTTGATCTTTCCTCTATCATTCAATCTTATATATATGATTGTATTGTATCCATAAATTTTTGTACCAAAAGCTTAATACAAATATTCCTAGTTACCACAGTGGATGTAGGTCAGAATCGACCGAACCACTATAAATCTTTGTGTTCTTCAACAGAAAATTGCGTGTGTGTGTGAGTTCTGTGTTTGTGTGTACTCTGTTCCTAACATTTCATATCGTACTCATAAGTATTTTTAAACTTCTCAACCCTAACTAAATCACTTACGGTCATTGTTGACGTGATATATAGTAGATTATTGAATACAAACAAGGTAATCCCTATATTTTATTTTGCGCTACTCTAGAAGTCTATAATTACATTTTCTATCAACAATATCCACTAGAGGTGGTAATTTTTAACACAACAAAAAAATTTTTATATAACTTGTTAACCTGTTCAAGAGTTATTATAAAAGTTAATATTTAGATTGTTAACCCATTCAAGGGTTCTTATAAAAGTTAATATTTAGATTTTAGATATGGAAAAAGGGTTAATATAAACGTTAATATTTAGTGAAGGGGTATGGTCCCAAAAAGTCGCGTAAGCCGTCTAACAGGTCGCGCACGGGACCATACTCCTAATTTAACAAGCGGTTCAATTTCAGACTCGCGCGGGTTACTTCACCAAAGACTGACCTCGCACGACGTCCAAACAAGAAAGAGCACCGACTTCAACACTTAGCATTTTGAATAAGAGCCTTCAACCATCCATACCCTGCGCGGGCTAGTTACATGTTCAACAAGGGTCGCGCAGGACTATGGCGCAGGGCTGATGACTGTCGTAAGGGTCAATCAAAAACCTAAATAAGCTACGTAGATAGCGTAAGTAGGGTATCGTATCCACGGGGAATCTGTGGTCAGTGTCACGTTTTTAACTAAGAACTAAATTATCTAAATTGGGGTTTTGATGAATTTGACTGTAAAAGCTAAGAAACTAATTAAGAGAGTTGTGATCAATACGAGAAAGAATAACCTCTACCCGGAATCCCAATTACCCGTTTAACATCAAAACCTGTTTACTGATTCAAAGCACCACATAGACATGGCCTCGGAATTAATGAATCTGATCGGTTATCAAGGATAGTTTTTAAGATTCACTATGCCACCTAATAACCCGTTCAATTGTATCAACTACCCGCCAGTTTACCAACCCGCTAACAACGCAAGAAAGTTGCCAATACGCTTAATAAACGACAAATAATTCAAACACAATAAACGTTTACCAAGAATCCAATACGAGTAGTCAAGCTGTACCAGTTATACGAATCCGTAAACAAGAACTAATGCAAAACAATGTAAAAGTTCATCCGAGTAGAAGTTACAAGAGAATTAGCCGCGCATCATAGTCATCGTTTCTTCAAGAATTGCTAGAAATTGATTAAACATGAACAACTTGCTTGAAAGATCGAAGATGATGAAAAGTAATTGCCCAAAAGTGCTCCAAATCGTCCTCTGGCGGCTGCGTAGTGAATATCCCACGTTTTTTCTTGAACTAGGTTAAAATCACAATTTTCCGCGCTATACCACTCTCGCGCCACGTGACAGCTCACATAACCTCCCTCGCGTGGCGCGAGGGAGCATATGCTGACTACTCGTTGACTTCCTCCTGTCGCGCCACGCGACACCTCGCATAGACTCCCTCGCGTGGCGCGAGGGAGTATAGTTTCCAGCATTTCCGCTTCCTCACTCCGTATTGCCTTGTAACCATTTTCCAGCTTGTATGATCATTGTACTGCATTTACGCGCTGTTAAGCCTGAAAAACCCGACAACCAATAAGTACACAAGTTACTATGAATAAACACACTCTAATGCTTAAAACCGACACAAACTATACAAACTATGACGTGTTTACACCCGCACATCACATCCCCACACTTATCTTTTTTTCGTCCCCGAAAAAATTATTCGCAATGGAATCACAATCAAAGCAAATGGCTTTCGATATATTCAATTATATTATTAGACAAATCTAACCACACGTTAACCAAGATTGTGAATATACGATCCACTTAAACCCAACCGCCGGTTTCCAAGCCCTTATTTTCGATCCGTTAAGTTCAAGTAATATATAGTTGCCTATGGATCCCACACTCAAAAGACTACGATTCCACCTATTCCCACTTTAGGCTTATGAGATTAAAAGATATTAAATCTACCGTCTTATATAACAAACTCTTATGTTAGTCCGATTAAACTTTATGATGGAAGAATGGATGATATTGCGAGCTTACATGCTTTTGTATACGATCAGTTTAGCGGACATACGCCACACGAGTCACCATCCCCATGGTTAATGCCATAAACCTCACGTTTTTTTTTTCTTTTTACATGTGCTCAGATGAATGGATGTATGGAATGATAATATTTTTTTTCTTTTTCGGGCGCCACACTGTTTCGGATTTGTTTTCACAAAAAGAAACAGGTGTGCCAGTTTAATCGGAGAAACTTATAAGTTTCTTACTTATGACGTACCTCTTATACCTTCCACAGTTTCAGTTTCACTATAGCTCCTAAGGCGGGAACCCACAAGACTCCTATTTTAAGTTATTTTATATCAAGCCTAAGGAACCTTTCAACCGGCTGGGCCTACCCACATATCCTAAATTAGACGTGTGACCGATTTTTTTTTATTATCTCATATATATAGTAATCGAAAGGCCACTGATTTAATTACACCTATCATTTTCCATTTTGTGCGAAAACCTTAACGGGACATTTTCTATATTTTTTTTTGAACTAACTATGACACGACAACCTAAACTAGACACTAGTTTCCCCCTCCCCACACTTATTTCCTTCATTGTCCTCAATGAAGAAGGAAACTATGACTCAAACAAATTGAAAATAAAAATAAAAATAAAAATAAAAATTACAACAACAACAAATGGAACAGACTCCCCTGGTTTCCGTGCCGCTCTGCATCTGTCTAGTTCCATGCCTTCCAAAGCGCACTAGCACTCCAACCACAGTTCCCAGCCAAATACCACTCATGACTAATTCTAGCAACATCACCAACATAATCATAGCATAATATATATATATATGTATCAGCCCAACCGGTTAACCCTTACAATTTTCCCCAATGTGTCAAATATCAAGTTAAGTACAGACCATCATCAGCTAAAAACAAAATAAAAGTGAAAAATACAAAAGATAACTAAAATCACCGGCGCTGATACTGCTAGAACCATCTACTCGTCACCCCCTCCAGACTCCTCATCACCCCCAGCAGCCTGCTGTGGTGGTAGAAACCAATCCGGCACCTCTATGTGCTGACGCTCCATAATGTATCTCAAGACGTCATTTTGAACCAGCAACATATCCCTCAACGACTCCAGTGTCACTGGTGCTGATGCAGGCGCACGTACCTGACGTTGCGCACGAGGGTGCGCAGACGGGGGACGCTCGGACTGTAGACGCACTCTCTGTCTGTGAGGAGGACCCTGCTTTACCGCCTCCCAACGAAGCGGCTCATCCAAACAAATCATCTGCGCTCGACGCAGCTCTTCAATCCCAAACTCCACTGTAACTGGACCAGGAGTCAACAAACGCTCCTCATATACATCAGTAACCCCCAAATGCCTCGCCAACCTAGTCACATAAGTACCCAACGGCAGCCTGGCTTGACCACCCTTTCGACGACCCCGTGCGAATGATGTCAACATCACCGTCGCCAAATTCACTTCTTTCCTAGTCATAATGCAATACAAACAGAACAGATCATTCTGACTCACCTTATCTTCTCCACCCTTCCTACCCATAACTGTGCATGCGATGATCCTATGAATGTATCTGACAAACGGGTCCCGAATCGAAGATGCCACCGCACGTGTCGACCATTCTGAGTCCGCTATCGTCAGCCAAAACTCAGCTAAGTCTGCTTCCGTCACATGATAATCCTCTCTATTGATTGTAACTCCCCGTAACGATCTCCTAAAACCCACTACACTTGACTCCTCCATGGTGTAAAACCCAATCGCCTCTGCGAACTGGGGAACACTCATTCTAAACGGTTGACGCCCCAACATAAACTGAACTGTATATGGTTGCATGAACCACTCAGGCGAGTACTTAAAAGTCGAATGAAACTCAACAGTGAGTTCTGCATACTGTGGCTCTGCGCACCGTATCGCCTCTAACCATCTATGTCCTAACAATCCTTCCAATCTCTCTCGCTGACCCATAGCATCAATCATTCCCCAATTTACGGTCCTGTGCTGAAATAACTCCATTTCCAAAAACTTTTCGCATCTCTCATATTCATCGGTGCCCAACATGAACTGTAACAATGTATGACTGCGCAACTCCCGCTGATCAAGGGGCACTGCCACTGCATTAGGTTCCGGACGCTCCTCTGGCATCCTATAATGGACCGGTTGATTCTTTTTCGTTGCTTTGCGCTTGCGTTTTCCTCCTGCGCTTGATGCACCTTCGTCCGACATCCTGAAAACATGCAAAAATTCAAGTTATTCTAGTGCCGGTGACACTCGTAACCGTATAGCATTTCATTCGCGGTTACGAAGTCAATAACAAACAATAGTTTTTTTTTAAATTATATATATACACATAATACTACCCGAACCCCGACCAACCGGCCTACTTTTTCGCTCCATCTCACTCGCCTCAACAACTACTAGCACGCATTATTTACGCCTAATAAACACTCACTAAAGAATGTGTCGACTTCATCATCACAATGTACCTTCCCCAAAGCATAAATACCCACTGTCCGCTAACATGCCCTTTCTACAATTCTACGCATTCATTGCACATTCATAACTCTCGCATCCTATTTCCAAAACATACCTTAACATATTTATATCACAATAAATACCAACGACTCAACTTATTATTTCACATTCTATGTTCATTAATCCAAACACTATCCACATCAACCAACCAACGCACGAATCAGACCACACATGTTAATTTCACCAAAATCACTACTTCCTAATTCAAACTACTGTGCGAAACACCCTATGCACAATATCCATTCACGAACCAACATCTTTCCAAGTCCTATATTCGCCTAATCCAAACGATACCTGGATCAATCAGACACGTCCCATTTTATCCCAATATCAATTCATGATCAACCCACAGTCCCCGTTTTCACGTCTCTCAACCCAAACTCAAATTCTTTCACAACTTACATTCACTACCCATTTAACAAACTCACATCAAACCCAACAGAAACTCCCATAGTCTGAACTAAGCTCATCCTAAAGTTTAAGTCCCTGACCCATCTCCATATTCAAACACATCTCTTTTTTTTTTTTTTTTTTAATAATCATCTTCCATATCCACATATCAATCTCACCAAATAACCTCCAAAATTTCAGAAACACATCATGACATTTGGCATAACCATAGAAAAACAATAATCATTCATACCTGAATCGTGACGTACACCTGGAATTAGAAGAGATTACGAGGCTCGCGGTGACGTGCGGCAGTGAACGGTCGCCGACGGTGATGGTGGTCGGCTGAAGGGGAATCGGAGGTGAACCGGCGGCAACAGTGGTGGTGGAAGTGAGGGGAGGTGATTTTTGGTTACAGGTGGAAGATGGAGGGTGTCGCCGGCGGTCGGTGAGAGGTGATCGGAGATTATCGCGGCGGTTAGGGTTGAAGTGAGAGAGAACGACAAGGGAATGAATGAATGTGAGAAGAGAACTAACCTTTAGGTCAAACAAATTGGGGCCGGAAACGCGAACCCTCGCGTGGCGCGCCAGGAACGTCAATCTTTCGCGTGGCGCGAAGAAATATGTTTTCCAGTGAGTTTACCCTTTTTTCTGGCTTCCATGCCTTAGAAAATTTTTTCTCATTTCTCTTGTTTTCCCTTCCTTCACCCCCAAACGAATTTTTATGAAGATTTAGTACTAGAAACGTACCTGGGGCTCCTTTTCTGATAGTTTTCTTTTTCCGAATCATCTCATATCCTGAAATACTCCGAAAACATACCGAAAACAACCGAAAATTGTGCAAAAATGCTCCCAAAACTGATTTTCCGGCCGTAATTTTATGTGATCATAAAATCTCTTCTCTTTGCAAATCACCTTACCCTACCCCCCAAACGAGTGTGCGTTGCCCTCAACTGCACTAGAGCTTAACCAAACCACCCGAGCATCCCCACACTTGATTAACGGCACGGTTATACTCAAGAACTCCCTAAAAACAGTCTAACTAACTACGAAAGCAAAAGAAATAATTACAAATGAGACTTAGGCTGCCTCCTAAGAGCGCTAAGTTTTAGATCTTCAGCCAGATCGTACCTGTGCGATTACGCAACATCCTCGCGGACTGTGCTCACGTATAGCACCTCCACGTTCTTCCCAGGACCGTTAATGTCTCGAGCATTGAAGTACGGCTTCAGTCTGTGGCCGTTCACCATCTGGCGGATATGATCATCAATATCCTCAATCTCAAAATCACCGTGTTTTTCGACCTTCGTCACACGATAAGGCCCTGTCCACTTACTCTTCAGCTTTCCAGGGAACAGTTTCAACCTGGAATTGTATAACCACACAAGCTGGCCAACTTCAAACACTTTCGGCTTAATCTTCGCGTCGTGTACTTTCTTCATCTTATCCTTATATGCAGCAACACAGTCGTACGCTTCATTCCTTATCTCTTCCAGTTCACCCAATGTCAATTGTCTCTCCTTACCTGCAGTATCATAATCAATGTTAATCTGTTTAACTGCCCAAAATGCACGATGTGCAATTTCAACTGGTAAGTGACATCCTTTTCCATAGACCAATTGATATGGTGTTGTTCCAATCGGTGTTTTGTACGCTGTACGATACGCCCACAAAGCGTCGTCCAATTTATTGGACCAATCCTTGCGGTCGGCTCGCACAGTTTTTTGTAAAATTTCTTTAATTTGTCGATTAGAAACTTCGACTTGCCCACTCGTTTGAGGATGATACGGAGTGGCAATTCGATGATCAACACCATATCTCTTAAGGAGTTTGCCAAAGTTGAAATTCTTGAAATGAGACCCCCCATCACTGATGATCACACGAGGGACACCAAATCTCGAAAAAATGTTCGATTGAACGAACTTGCAAACAACCTTATGGTCATTAGTCTTGGTGGCAATGGCCTCAACCCATTTGGACACATAATCCACTGCCACCAAGATGTAAAGATTTCCAAACGAATTCGGGAATGGGCCCATAAAGTCAATTCCCCACACGTCGAAGATATCGACAACGAGGATTGGCTGCATGGGCATCTCATCCCGTTTCGAGATGCTACCCATCTGTTGACATCGTAAACAATTCTTAGCGTATTCAAACGAATCCCTAAACACCGTAGGCCAATATAGCCCACACGATAGCACTTTTCGTGCCGTTTTCTGTCCACTGAAATGTCCACCACATGCGGACTCGTGCACCAATGACAAAACTGATGGAATTTCTTCATCCTCAACACACTTCCGGATAATCTGATCAGCTCCAACTTTAAACAGATCCGGTTCATCCCATATATACTGCTTTGCTTGTGAAAGAAAGTGCGCCTTCCTAGATCTCGACCAATGGTCCGGAATGATACCTGAATGAGCATAATTAGCAAAGTTAGCAAACCATGGTTGCGTATCAATAGTAAGTAAATGCTCATCTGGAAAAGTTTCCAGAATATCGTGTTCAGGTCCTTCGATCTCGTTCACCACTCGTGACAGGTGGTCCGCCACCACATTTTCGCTTCCCTTCTTAACTCGTATCTCCAAGTCAAATTCTTGCAATAAAAGGATCCACCTGATAAGCCTTGGCTTTGCATCCTTTTTCTCCATAAGATACCTGATGGCAGAGTGATCAGAAAACACAATTACTTTACTACCACAAATATAAGGTCTAAACTTGTCTAAAGCATAGACAACAGCAAGTAGCTCCTTTTCCGTGGTTGTGTAATTCAACTGAGCATCCGCGAGAGTCTTGCTCGCATAATAGATTGCCACCGGTTTCTTGTCAACTCTCTGTCCCAAAACTGCACCTACTGCATAATCACTAGCATCGCACATTATTTCAAAAGGAAGTGACCAATTAGGGGATTGTAGGATGGGTGCTTCAACTAACTTTTGTTTTAGTGTCTCAAAAGATCTTTTACAATGCTTGTCAAAAACAAATGGGACATCTTTTAACAAGAGATTACACAACGGTTTTGTGATAACTGAAAAATTTTTAATGAACCGTCTGTAAAAACCGGCGTGTCCAAGAAAGGAACGGACGCCTTTGACACTTGTGGGTGGTGGTAAGGTCGAAATTACTTGAATTTTTGCGTGGTCCACTTCAATCCCCTTACTCGAGACAACGTGTCCCAACACGATGCCTTCCTGAACCATAAAATGGCTCTTTTCCCAACTTAATACCAGGTTTGTTTCAACACATCTTTTTAGCACGCGTGATAATTGTTCCAAACAGGCCTCAAAAGATGTGCCAAAGATTGAAAAATCATCCATAAAAATTTCCAAAGACTCCCCGACCATATCTGAAAAGATACTCATCATACACCTTTGGAAGGTGGCCGGGGCATTACACAGTCCAAACGGCATTCGCCTAAATGCAAAAGTACCGTATGGACAGGTAAACGTAGTCTTTTGTTGATCATCAGGATGAATAGCAATCTGATTATAACCTGAATAACCATCAAGAAAACAGTAAAATTTCTGACCTGCGAGCTTTTCCACAATCTGATCAATAAAAGGAAGTGGGAAGTGATCCTTTGAAGTTGCAGCATTCAACTTTCTATAATCTATGCAAATTCTCCACCCGGTTACCGGCCGGGTGGCCACTTCCTTACCGTCTTCACCTGTAACAATCTGGATGCCCGCCTTTTTAGGCACCATCTGTGTCGGACTCACCCAAGTACTGTCCGATATGGGATAGATGATCCCTGCATCCAGCCACTTTAAAACTTCCTTTTTCACAATTTCCCGCATGTTTGGGTTCAGTCTTCGTTGAGCATCTCGAGCCGGTTTTGCTCCCTCCTCCGTGATGATCTTGTGCATAACAATGGATGGACTAATCCCCTTGAGATCAGCGATTGTCCACCCAATTGCAGCCCGGTTGGCTATCAACACTTCCATCAAAGCTTTTTCCTGTTCAAGTGACAAATTGGAAGCAATAATTACCGGTAGGGTGTTGTTGTCGCCCACAAAAGCATACTTCAAATGCTTTGGTAATGTCTTCAACTCGACTTGTGGAGGTGACTCAAGTGATGGCTTCAATTGAGTGTCAATATGATCCGGTAAATTCTCGACTTGATGTGTCCAAGTCGGCTTCAATTCCTTAGCAGCCATCACCTCCAACTCTTCTTCCGCATATTCCAATTCCACCTCTATTTCTGCCAAATCCCTGTCACAAACAAAACACGTCTCTATAGTGCATTCCCCACTTTCGTGAGGATAACACGCGTCAATAATGTCCGCCATAAAGCATTCATCATTGACTAGAGAATCAGATGCACGGGCAAAAGCATTTAATCGGACCTTACGATTTCCAAACGTGATGTCGACCGTACCATTTCTACAATCGATTAGTGCATTAGCGGTTGCTAAAAACGGTCTACCAAGTATGACATTAGGTTGTTTAGTATTTTCAATTTGCACATAGTCTAAAACCAAAAGGTCAACTGGGTAATAAAACTCGTCAACTTTGACAATGACATCACGTAAGATCCCCCGGGGTAGTTTTAACGTCAAGTCGGCCAACACCACGGTGGTGTCGGCTTGTTTCAATGGTCCGAAGTCGTATTGATCGTATAAACTTCCCGGTAAGATGCTAACACTTGCTCCCAAATCCAGCAAGGCTCGACTCATCTTAAATTCACCCACTTGAATGGGGATTAGAGGAGCACCTGGATCTCGGAGCTTTGGTGGAAGATCACCCGATAGAACGGCACTAACTTTTTCGGTTAAAGCTATCTTTTTCAGAAATTTGTTGTGCCGTTTTTGGGTGCAAAGCTCTTTCAAATATTTTGCATATGCCGGAACCTGCTTGATCGCGTCTAATAACGGGAGATTAATTTTCACTTGTTTAAAAACTTCCCACATCTCATCCTGTTGTGGGCCCCGTTTATTAACAACTTTTGTTTCGGGATTAATTAAAGCCTTAGGAAATGGTACGGTATTACCCTCCATACCCTTCTCCTTTTTATCACCCGTTTCAGTATCTATCACCCTATTATTTTCAAGATTTTCTTTTTTGTTCTTTTTAGGGCTAATAGGTTCTGGTTCCGCGTCGGACTCGTTTTCCTCATCAACCTCCTCCACAACACCTTCAACAAACTGTGGAGGAGTCCCAACCTGATTATCATAAACTTTCCCAGAACGAAGAATACTTACCTGATTAACTCTGGTGTTAGACGAACTCCCTTGATGCTGTGGATTCTTCGTGGTATCACTAGGTAATCGACTCGAATCTTTTCTCCCTTGTGCCATCTCGGTCGCCAGTTGGGCGACTTGCTTTTCCAATGCTTGATGAGATTTAGCTTGCACTTCTTGGTCTTTTTTCATTTGCTTCAACATTTCCATAATCTCCCGATTGGAAACCTCCTCGTTTGCAGTATTTGCCTTGCCTTGCTCCTGTTGTTGCTGATAACTTCTTTGGTTGCCCTTGTTGTAATTTCCTTGAGGGTAATTCTGATTATAATTCGATTGACGGTTCTGGTACGGCTGGCTTCCTTGATTCGGTACCTGAAAATGAGGATTCAATTGATTAGTATTACTATACCGAAAATTTGGATGATTACGCAAACCTGGATGATATGTGTTTGAATTCATATCATAATTCCTTTGCTCTCCATAAACCATGTTCACGTCCTCCTCAGCCGCTACAAATTGACCCGGACATGCATCCACCGTATGTCCCAAATCTCCACACGAATCACAAACCGGATAGGTTTGCGTCGTATGCACTGCATCCCGTTCGCCCAAACCTCGAAATTTCGCTAATTGGCGTTCCAATGCCTCCTTTTCTCTCTCTAACTGAGCAATCCTTGCATTAGAGGCTCCTGTACTTGATGGTGCCACAATCGGATACTTTTTATTCCTATCCGACTGTGCCTGCCTCTTCGAATCTGCTGCAACAATATCCAAATAATCCCAATCTACATCTACATGATTTTTCAAAAATGTACCCCCAGTGATAGCTTTAATATCCCGTCTATCCTCATTGGAAATCCCATCGTGGAATGCAGTGATCAACTCCCATCTTTGGATACCGTGGTGAGGATAATTACGGATCAATTGATTGAACCGTTTCCAAGCCTCGTAAAGAAGCTCACCCGGTAATTGTTGGAACTCTCTGATTGCTAATCTCCCCGTTTTAGTTCTTTGCGGGGTATAGTACTCATCCAAAAATTGTTGTTGCAGCTCTTGCCATGTATAGATGCTAGCATATGGCAACGATGTAAACCAATCCCTCGCAGCATCCTTTAGTGAAAACTGAAACAATACCAACTTAACCTGATCTGGAGTGAAACCGTGTCCCGCAATCATACCACAAACTGCCTCAAAATCTACTATGTGTGCATATGGCTCTTCATTACCTTTCCCGTGAAAGGTAGGTAGCATGTTCAGAATATGTGGTTTTGCTTCAAACGAACGTTCTACATTACCCGGTGCGACTGGCATCACCTATCGGTGATGCATGCTCAGCAATATGTGGCCTGAAGTGGCTCTCAACCCCTCGAATATTCGGATCCGGAAAACGAGGATCTCTTTGTCTTTGGCGAGGTGCAACCGGTGCCCTATGAACCTGTGGCGGGGTCTGATAAGCATCTACTCCCCGTGGCTGTCTTTGTTGCTGATACATCGGTTGATTACGATTAACTGGCTGATTTTGGTACCTAGCTGGATATCCCATATACCCATCGTTTATCCCCCATTCATCGTCTCCGTATCCATCATCCCATGTCTCTGTTCTTGCCCTATGATCCACTTGCTCAAACATAGCACCCGACCGGTTCGGGTGTGGCACTAGATTTGGTTGATTCACGGTCCGTAAAGGATCGGGCTGTGGTGGTAATCGACTTTCTAGAGAATAGAGTGGTCCACCAATAAAATGAAATTCTCCAGTTGGAGCAGAGGTTGGTTGGGTGGTTGTGCTTGAGGATGGTGCAATGGGTGTGGTCTGTTGTTGTGGTTCAGATGTAAATGGAGGCGGTGGCATTGGTGGCAGTTCAGTAGTTGATGTTTGTTGTGGTGTTGGCTGTTGTGGGGTGGATTGGTTTTCTGAAGGATTCATGGTGGTTTGAATTGCTTTTCCTTTCAAGGCTGAACGAAGAAGCAGATTTTGGCGTGCGGTCTTTTCGATTTCAGGATCAAACAAGAGCGGAGAAGATCTTCCTGAAAACCGAGTATGCATGCAAAAAGATCACCTGCACACAAGTAAACAAGAAAACAAAGCGTAATACCGAACAAGACAAAACTAAACAAAAAGAAATATTTTTGGGTTTTTATGATTTTTTCAAAAACAATAAAAGAAACGACTACTACTAAACTAACACTAAGCGCACGAATTCCCCGGCAACGGCGCCATTTTGATGACTGTCGTAAGGGTCAATCAAAAACCTAAATAAGCTACGTAGATAGCGTAAGTAGGGTATCGTATCCACGGGGAATCTGTGGTCTGTGTCACGTTTTTAACTAAGAACTAAATTATCTAAATTGGGGTTTTGATGAATTTGACTGTAAAAGCTAAGAAACTAATTAAGAGAGTTGTAATCAATACGAGAAAGAATAACCTCTACCCGGAATCCCAATTACCCGTTTAACATCAAAACCTGTTTACTGATTCAAAACACCACATAGACATGGCCTCGGAATTAATGAATCTGATCGGTTATCAAGGATAGTTTTTAATATTCACTATGCCACCTAATAACCCGTTCAATTGTATCAACTACCCGCCAGTTTACCAACCCGCTAACAACGCAAGAAAGTTGCCAATACGCTTAATAAACGACAAATAATTCAAACACAATAAACGTTTACCAAGAATCCAACACGAGTAGTCAAGCTGTACCAGTTATACGAATCCGTAAACAAGAACTAATGCAAAACAATGTAAAAGTTCATCCGAGTAGAAGTTACAAGAGAATTAGCCGCGCATCATAGTCATCGTTTCTTCAAGAATTGCTAGAAATTGATTAAACATGAACAACTTGCTTGAAAGATCGAAGATGATGAAAAGTAATTGCCCAAAAGTGCTCCAAATCGTCCTCTGGCGGCTGCGTAGTGAATATCCCACGTTTTTTCTCGAACTAGGTTAAAATCACAATTTTCCGCGCTATACCACTCTCGCGCCACGTGACAGCTCACATAACCCCCCTCGCGTGGCGCGAGGGAGCATATGCTGACTACTCGTTGACTTCCTCCTGTCGCGCCACGCGACACCTCGCATAGACTCCCTCGCGTGGCGCGAGGGAGTATAGTTTCCAGCATTTCCGCTTCCTCACTCCGTATTGCCTTGTAACACCCATTTTCCAGCTTGTATGATCATTGTACTGCATTTACGCGCTGTTAAGCCTGAAAAACCCGACAACCAATAAGTACACAAGTTACTATGAATAAACACACTCTAATGCTTAAAACCGACACAAACTATACAAACTATGACGTGTTTACACCCGCACATCAAGGGCCACTTCAGAAGGCACACAAAGGTACAAGTGGCAGAAGAAAGGGGCCAATCAGCGTCCTCTAGGCTCTGCTCAATCGTGCTCCACGATCGTCTGACGTGCAGGAGACAGAGAGTACGAAAGGACGCCTGCGTGACACCAATCACAGGGCAGAGACACCTGCCCCACGATCTCCACTACCCTGCTGATGGCAGAGGGACAACAAGGCCGACAACAGTGACACGTGGCTCCACTCATGGTGCGCCAACACTGGAGAACTTCTAGAAGCCACTAACGGTCGACGCCAATGAGACAAAGAGCATATCCTCTAAGTTGTCGCCTTACGACCCAAGGCCCATCAGCCCACCTCCTCTTATACATCTCCAGCTATAAATAGAGACCTCAGTTCACAGGTTAAACATTCTATTCCCTCTACTCTCACTCTTTACACACTTTAATCTCCTCAAACCAGATACTTATTCTCACGCCGGAGTCTGGTTAAGAGGGAAACCCCCATATTCCTCTCTTAACGAGCTAACGGTGTTCTGTTTTGCAGGATTAGCGGATCATTAAGAAGCTCAGAAAGTGATAAGAAGATTAACCCTTATCGTAGAAACATAAACCAAACTAATCACCCTAAAATTAGTTCCGTGTTTCTCCATTTACATTTTAGATATGAAAAATATCAATATTTGAAGTTAGCTCTAACTATTTACTTCTAAGGGAGTGTTTGTTGCGTCTTCAAAATAGATTATGCGTTTTTAAAATAGATTTTGCGTTTTCAAAACATGGAGGTACATGCTTTCTTCAAAAATGCGTTTTAGAAGCAAATAATCACTTTTTCATCCAAACACTTTTTTAGATTATTTATGTTTTACAAACGCAATAATCAAATAATCACTTCAAAACATAATCTCAAACACCCTCTAAAAATGATATTATTTTTCCTTTCAGACTCTCATCAACCCTTCACTTTCAAGTTTTGTTGTTTTAGTTCGAACTATCCATTTTTTTAATTCTTGATTTCTTCTAATCTCATGCTAAATATATAATCCCAGGTTTATTGATTAGGAATAATGGACACCAATTACAAAATAATAAAAAAGAAGTTTCATTTGGGCCTGATAAATTAATTTCCTCAATATTAATTAGCAAATTCTATAATATAACAATTCATGAAGGCTCTTAAAAACAGTAGATTCATTGGACAAGAATATGATACTATTTACGAATTTACCATCATTGTAACTTTGTTGTATACATATTATATAAGTACAAGCTTTTAGTGCACTATTTAATATTTTACTACCCTTAAAAGCATTCTCACGAATCTCCCATCATAGTAACTTTGCTACTCACATATTATTGGTGATTTATTAGCAAAAACAAAACTTTTAAAAATTTAGGTTGGGAAGAGATGTTTTGAGTGCAAGTCTCGTAGACGATAAGAGAATAAAAGAAATTAGGCGTTCAATGCAAAACAACCTATCAATATTTTTTTGAGCATATCACGACTTTAATCTTTGGGTTTCTCTATTTCGATTGCTATAACAGGTGCTGATACCGTTATGAACCGAATTGATACCAACATATATCCCGCCGCATCGCGCGGAGTATGTCACTAGTTACTCATGATTCTTGATTTTACTATTCAACTCTGTATAACTATTTATGCTCTTTGTACTCATCATATACAACTTTGTTTTGTCATTGTGTGTTGTTTTCTCTCTTTCCATGTGTAATAAGGAAATCAGATACCTCACTTCATCTTCATTTTGTTGTGTGAAGAGATGTTTTTCACGTATTATTATTATTATTATTATTATTATTATTATTATTATTATTATTATTATTATTATTATTATTAATTTAAATCCACTTGAATAATAGTTGGTTGTAATGGTTCTAATTTTATTTAGGTTTTGATGGAATTTCGTTTAAAACGGAGTTGCACGTAAACAAAATTGTGTAAGTCATCTAAGCTTAGACGAACAATTTTTAGTTCTTTTTATTTTCTTTTTTACGTTGGTTTTGTTACCCTTTCGAGTTAGCTGTATGGCGAGTTAACACGCCGCAACGTGCGTGCGTGCTTTAACGTTTTTACGATTTTTTGTTCGTTTTTATTGTCGTGTTAATGGTTTTTACGTCTACTTTTTTTCGATTTAGTGGTCCCGCCGCACTGTGGGGGTTCGAAAAACTAGTTGTTTAAATGTTACAAAGTCAATACGATTACTTAAATTAATAAATAAACATAAAATAGGTCGATCTAAACACAACCGTTGTTGACTGGAAGACAACACGACTTTTAGTGGGTCCAACATCACACGACACAAATAAGTTTATGTGTCAGGTTAGGATAAAAGAGTTCAACCCATTTAACCGACACGATTGACATCCCTAATATCCACAACATAGATTTCATATCCATCCTTTACCTCAAACACACTATCGCCACTTGGAATAACAATCCACTTCCTGATTATATAACACAAAAAAATAACCAACTTAACTAAAAATGTTGGTTAAGAAATGTCAAAGAATGAAAGATTCAAGCTCTTGCTTAAGAAATGACCGGGTAAATTACAATAAAAAAGAGTTAGAAGGCTATTTGGACGTTGGTGCACTTGAAAATAGAAAAAAAAAAAAAAAGACGCAACAAAACTTAGAAAAAGAAAATGATATAGACTAAATACATATATTTATACTTATCGTTACTTAACAATTTATCATATATAGACTAAAAAGAAAATGATATAGACTAAATCTATATCTATCTATCTATACTATATAATAAAAGAAACCACTTTTGGACACTTGTCATCATATTAGGCATCTCTTATAGATAATTATTATTTTAATTTAATCTTTTCTAATTAATTATAGATAACTCTCATATTAAATATTATTTAGTTTAATATCTTATGGATAATTATTATTTAGTTTAGTATTTTCTTCTCATTTATAATATTATTTAGAGAAAATTATGATTTTGGCCCCTGTAGTTTTATCACTCTTACCCTTTTAGCCCAAAAAATAATTTTTTAACATCTGAGCCCCCAACATCTTCTTTTCTAACCCTTTCGGCCCTAACACTAACCTCATCCATTAAATGTTAGGGGCCAAAAGGGTTAAAAAAAGACGTTAGAGGCCAAAAAGGTTAGAAAAAAAGACGTTGTGAGCTTAGATGTTAAAAAAAATTTTTTGGGGGGCTAAAAGGGTAAAAATGATATAACCACGGGACCAAAATCGTAATTTTATTTTTTGACGTATAAAATTAGATTTATTCAATTCGTACAATACACGAGTTTTTTAAGGATATATATATATATATATATATATATATATTATTTAGTAAAGAAAATTACATTTATTCAAACCGTGTAATACGCATATTTTTAAAGATGTAATTTTTTATTATTTGGTATATAATATTACATTTATTCAACCCGTGTAATAAATGAGGTTTTTTAAAGATGTATTATTTTATTATTTGGTAAACAATATTACACTTATTCAACTCATGTAATACATGTGGTTTTAAAAATATAACTTTTTTATTTGTATATAAAATTACATTTATTCAACCTGTACAATATTGTTCTTATAGATATAACTTTTTATTATTTAATATATAAAATTATATTTATTCAACTCGTGCAATAAAGAAGGTTTTTAAAAATATATTATTTTATTATTTAGTATATAAAATTTATTTATTCAACCCGTATAATATACGGGGTTATAATCTAGTATATATATAGACTAAAAAGAAAATGATATAGACTAAAATACTAAATATATATATAGACTAAAAAGAAAATGATATAGACCAGGGGCGGACCTAGTGTAGTCCGAGGCGTAGCCCGGGCTACGGCTCAACTTTTATCCGGTAGTGTAAATTTTTATTTTTTTTTTCGATTTTTATACTATGGACACCCCTCAACAACAACTAGGACACCCCTCAACAACAACTAGGACACGGTGTATATGAGGATAAAATGAAAAGAAAAGTATCTGGTAGACGGAAACGAAAATTTCCGGTAGACTTCCGGAAGATAGAAACTTGCAGCGAGAATGTCTTAAAAAACGAAGAAGATAAAGTCGTATTATTTTGAGCATCGGGAAAGAATGAAAGAGAAAAAGTCTACTATGTCAGAACACAGTCAAAACTTCAATTAATAATTTATTTCATTTATTATTGGAAACATTACATAATTGTTTTATTTTCTTTTTTACTTTGTTTATATTCATATTTTTTGTCAGCAACTCCTAGCTGATTTCTGGTTTCTAAGTAAAGGTTTTGTTCATCTTTCAAAAAATAAAAAACCTTTATTAATAACCTTTGTTTTTTCTTTTTTTTAACTCCTAAATAACACTCAAAGTTTTATAAAAGAATATCTAATAAGATTGTGGTGTGTGATACACCCATTAATAAAAAATAATGATAATCAACGTACACTTTAGAATGTAAAATCAAAATTATATAATCCTATAATTAAATTGTTCTTATTCTCTCACTTTTATTATAAAGTATGGATTAAGAAGGTTGATTAACAATTTTGCTATCTATACCTAACTAATACATAGTTTTTCTTTTCAAAAATTAATACATAATTTCAGTTATATTTTAAACAATTAGTATACCTTGTAGCGAAATTCGGTTTACAATCTTCTTGCTCTAACGCACAGTCTTCATTCTTTGCGTAATCGACCGGCCCCTTACGTAAAAATTAAAAATAAATCTAGCCCGGTCTAAAACCTAAAAACTTATTGTCAATATTGATTCATAAAATATAGCTCAAATGTGAAATGCTCAATATGGATTCATTAACCTAAATACTAATAACATTAAAAAAACTAGTTTATAAAATTTAATTCTTTAAAGCCTAAGTGTCTTTTTTTGGCTCGACCAGGGCACTTGATTTTCAAGATTGGCCCTGCCCTGTAATATAGGTAATAAAAATTCTCCATTCTATAAATAATATAAACACACGCTAAAAAATTGGGATACCCCTGAATATTTCTTTTAGTTCCGCCACTGATATAGACTAAATACATATATTTTCAAGTAAATGTAATACTGGCCAAATGCTTCCCGACCCGCTTAACAATTTATCATCTCCAAGAATCAACAATAATTTAAGTCGAAAATGTTTGACAACTCCATACAAGACTAAGTACATATATTTTCAAGTAAATGTAATACTTATCGTAACTTAAACTACAACAAACACCCACGATTTACTTCCTTTCAATACAATAATAGTCACTTCAAGTTCATAGTAACATCGTGCATTCACAACAACACTATCATATGAAGTAGCCACCACGACATACACAAATGTTCGGTTGATACCAAATTATGTTTCAGGTTACAAGCCTCGGTTCAAATTAACACGTAAGCAAATACTTTTGCTTATAAAACTTACACACACTACTAAAAATATACATCGAATAGGGAGCTACATGTTGATCAATTCTTTAGATTAAACGTAATAAAAACAAAATGTTTACCGAATTAAGCCAGTGAACCGTATTGATGAAGATTAGGATGTTACTGCATAGACCGGGTTCCCTTTTTGGTGTATAATTATGATGATGGTTAGTGATCTTAAAGATCATGATATTTAGAGAGAGAGGGAGGGAGGTGAACAATGGTGGTGTTGTAAATGTGGTGACCAACCTTAAACCTCTATAATAATCTATATATACACACCCAAGGGGAAACTCTATTCTTAAGTAAGGGTAAATACATCCATCAAATATTTACCATTTAATGAACATGGGCAATAATGTTAACGATTAATTATAATATAAATGATAATAATGGCCATGTGAATATATATATATATACACACACACGCCGGAACCCGCGCGATGCGGCGGGAAACATATCACTTAGGTTGGTGAGTTTTGGGCTATGTACGGGGCGTTTCGGTTTTGAGCCATAACCAAAACAATAAAGTTTGATCCAACCAGTTAACCAAAAGCCAAATGTTATGATTAAAAAATCTGATTAGTCATATCATAATCACCAGTCTTGTAACACCCACGAGTCCACGACCAATTCAAATGATAGTGTGCTTGTTTACATTAGAAGTCATGAGATTCATTTAACTTGTATATGCTATATGACGCAAATCAAGTGTTCGTTCAAATATATGATTCTTGGTCATTCAATCAGGATCACCGAAAGCTACCCAGGTCATATGACCCATGTATATAAACAAAAAGATTCACCCAAATCCAACCAGCTCTATTTTTTCAACTAAAAAACCATACTTTATATGGATAAAGGGCTTAGCCCAACAATTTTTATAAAACAAAAAACCAAAGATTACACTATCTTAGGGGGTTATTTTCGTATAGAACCCGTCTTACAAAATAAGAAGTTCCCAGGCCTACTATGCCAAAAGCGAGAGAAACCCCATCCCTCTCTTTCCTTTTTTCGGCTGGGACTTTTCAAGGACCACTTGATGCACACCCCAGAACACTAATCCACACCCCGTTCTTCTTCCAGCTAGCAGCAACTTGGGCCTTGTAACCAACCAAACCGGTCTTCTAGTTGTGATTTAAACCCGAACAGGACCAACTTGGGCCTTTCCCGATCAAGCGTGTTTGAGGTTGTCATTAAGGCTGAATTAATGCAGCACAACAACAGGACTCCAATGAGGATGCTTTTGCTTTATCAAAGCTGCTATCGCGACTATATGTGGTGCAACGATGCTAGCTCCCGAGATCATAGAAAAGTTTTCTCCTATTTCAAAACATTTAAAGTAAATACCATATTTTTTAATTTAAAAAAACATATTAAATATTTACCCTTTGGTCAGCAAATGTGAGTCGAGTGTTGCTGGTGTTTGATGACGTGTCTTTGACCCGAATCACAAGAAATTAACCTTAATAGGCGTCAAGTTGTTACATGCAAAATCCGTTCCCAGGTCCGAGAACCTAGCCTGATGCAGATGATTCCTCAAGCTTCGAACCGTGAACATACCTGATGTATCGAAAGCCCACTTCCAGCAATCAACCCACACTTGCAGACTTTCAAGTACACACCAACAAAAGCCCCTAAAAGGCTAAAACAAAAAATCACTTTTAGACTAAATTACACTCGATTAGAATTTAGAAACGCTCTGAACTGCCACCAAAGTGGTTTAATTTGTGAGTTTAACTGGTGATAAGAAAACAACTTATGTAATTTATTGCCCCAAATAAGTGATGTGTAAAAACTGATGCGAAAGAACTGGTCAGTTGAGTTAATGACTAATGAAAAAAAATGTTTGGACAACAATTGATGTAAATGACTGATGTAGAACAACTGATTGAAGCCAAAAGGATTGTTGTTCATATTAAAAAGAATGAGGCCTATATAACCAAGGTAAAAAAGTTGCAATTTCAATAAAAAAAAGACTATTTTTTATTGAAATTAAACTTAATTAAAAACAAAACCAACACCAAATGAACGTGAAAATAGATATAAATGATCATACGCTAAAAATATATGGATATTAAGATATATATTTTTTGTTTCTCACTCAAGTCAATGTGTCTATTAAAGCATTAAAGTTGAGCAATATTCTTATAAATTCTACCTTTGAGAATCTATATTCTATCATTTTGCCATGCTTCAGGAATCATCATCCTCCAGATGACTGTCTTCTGCCAGCTCACAATAAAAGCTCCAAAACATCATTAAAAGTAGGGCTGACAATTTTACACGAATACACCACACGAACCTACACGAAGTTAACAGATATCGTGTATGGTCTTAACAGGTATCGTGTACCAAACAGGTAGACACGAGATTACCTGTTAATTTTCGTGAAATAAACAGGTTAAATACCTGTTTACCTGTTAATACCCGTTAGCACACGATAAAAAATTAAATTAAATAAAACTCATCAGCCATGTGCGTGTGGGTTCCTTAATTCCTTTCTATTTTCATTCCTCATTCAATTAAAAAAAAAACCCTAAACTCCCTCTGTAACTCTTAGATAGCATGTCGTGTTCGTGTTTTTGTTCGTGTTAACATGTATTAACAGATAATTTTCGTGTATAACAGTCGAACAGTCGTGTTAACAGGTATTAACAGGTAATTTTCGTGCATATCGTATCGTGTTCGTGTTTGAAAAAAGGACACGATAAGTTATCGTGTCGTGTTCGTGTATGGGATTTCGTGTGTCGTGTCTTATCGTGTACGGGTATACACGATATGCCAGCCCTAATCAAAAGCACCTAAACAATAAAAAAAGATCATTAATACGGAACACCCAAATGTCTTCTGCCAACTCGCCCTAAATCTGCCACTCGGCAAGGTAACTTTAACCGAGTATGAGTATATCAACAATCAAAACCAATAAAACCAATAAAACCGTTAAAAACAATACTAAAGTAAAAAAAAAAATAATAACTTTACACTCAACACTAAGTCATGACTAAAACTTAATCCTAACAAAGACTTTATTTAGGGTCAAAAACTTATGCACCTCCTAGTAGAACTCAAGTGGAAGTCCAAAAAGGATTCCGACACCATCACTGAATAACTGAATTGCACTCCAGTTCTTGTTTGTGTTGTTGCCTCTGTAGCTAAATGAAAGTATTTAGTATTTAGTACTAAAGAAAGATGTATGTGCACGATAAAAAAGATTGAATTTTGATGGTTGTTGCGGCTCGGATTGTCTCTTCAAGCTCTTTAGGTGTATTATTTATGATCCTCCACATGGTTGATCACTTTTTTCTAGTGCATGATAGTAGCGCCGTCTGAGAACTAAACTAAGTTTATGATAGCATACATTTTATAATATATAGGTCTAGAACTAATATGCTACACAATTACTAAAAATACATGGGCCTGTTTAATCGAACATACCACTCAATTGCATATTTGCATACACATTGACTAACTTGGGTAATGTATTGAAAAATTTAGTGTATCCTAACTTTTGAAAACTCTATTTACTTACTTTAGTAACTTTAGGTTATGTGAGTCCCTACTCATAGTTGATTGAATCCAAATTTCAATAAGCGTACTAATTTTGATAATACTTATCATTAAATGGGGTTGTGACATTTTCATGACAAACACATAACCCATTCAACTATTTGTATTCATCCACTTGGGAATATTCTAGTGGAGTTGGCGAGTTAGATAAAGCTTAGGGTAGTAGAAGGTCAGAGATTCAATTCTTATGGTGTGTAAGTTTAGCCGTTAAAAAAAAAAACTTATTTGGTATTCATCTCCTGAAGTTCAAATGTCAGAAGGTGGATTTTGAACTTAAATTGTTCTATTTGAACCCAACCCATTTGGGTTAAAGTCACAGAAAAAATGATCACTTTCTATATGGATTCTAAGGTTTAAAAACATTCATGAAGTGATCATGACTTTATAGCCTAGTGACATCTTGGTGGTGCGATAAGGCTTTGTGACTAATAGATTTGGGTTCGATTCCCATAAGGGGGTTTTCCCATGTTTATTGGGTTTCCTCCTGAATTTGTGTCGCATTATGCCTAGTGGAGAAGAATATGATCGGGTGGTTTCTCTGGTGGCACAATGATACTTCAGTGGTCCGTCACTGATCCAAATTTACGGTTAAAAAAAACATTCATGAAGTATATTTGATTATTCAAAATCGGTTTATAACTCTTTTTGGCTTACCAGTTACCAAATTCGCATTTCAGGTCAATTTTAATCAAAATCAGTACTTTCATCATATTTTAAAATTTTAATTTTGAATTTTCATTCAAAAGAGTTTCAATAGTGCATTTAACTCATTTTTATCAAAAGTTAGGGTTAATCCAATTTTTCGTAACATTCCATTTTTTATCAAACTAGTTTTTTATTATCGCCGCGTTGCCGCGAACGTATTTTGTTGTTTAGTCTATGTTTATATGTGTTTTGAAATCACTACAAGCGCGTTGCGTACGGAAACCGCTGAATAAAAAGGAAATATAGAAAAAAACACTAAAAGATAACCAAAAGAAAATCAACCAAAAAAGTTGTATGGTAATAATGTTGTTCGTATGAAACCTGTGGTCAGAGATGAGCAAATGATATTGGGTACTGAAGGGGTATGGTCCCAAAACGACCATTACCCGCATCAAACAAACCCCTACCAGTAAGCAAACCGCACCCATGCGGTCACATCCTTCGAACCCATTCGGTTCGAAGATGAATAGCTTGACCCAAGTACGAAAGAAGATGAGCATATCGATGCGGCTGGCACCGCATCATATGGCCATTTTCGTCACGACAAGGGAAGCCAGCAAATAGTCTCCACATACGATGATGCGGCCAACACCGCATCTCGCGTATTTCTTGATCACAAGTAGGAGACGCGGTAACTTCAGACGTTACCGCATGCAGCGATGCGGCTCGCACCGCACCCTGCATATCCAACAAGTGGACTGACACGCCAGGCAAGTGGCTGACACCACGAGGCAAGTGGCGCCGGCGACAGTCCCCTGTCAGAGCTATTAAAGCAATGGGCTGACGTGGCGTAACCCCCACGGCCGGCGAGACTGACACACCTGCAACGGTGCAGCTCGTCGTCAGCCCATCCATCAATCTCCTCCTTCACTCCTCGGCTATAAATACCGACCCCAAACCAGGTTTGAGGTATCTCTTCACAACTCTCTAACTACTACTATTATCTTGCTTTGCTTCCCAAGCAAACTACTGATTCTCACGCCGGAGAGTGGTAACAAGAAGCACCCCCCACTCCATCCTGCTTGTTACGAGTCACGGCTTGTTTCCTTGTGCAGGAGATCATCAACCGGTGACCCAGCCAGCGATCTCCGAGAGGAAGGGATTAACCCTTCTTGACGAGACCAGTGTGTTAACCCTGCCCGGTTAACCATTGTTTCATCATTGGCGCCCACCGCTACTCTTAGCACTTTTTAATCCATCCCTCTCCCTCTCAAGATCATGACTGATAACCAAAACACCAATGCGGATAACCCAAATCCCCCGGTCCCAACAGGGGTCCACCCTTCGACCCCCCAACCCGGACACATTGGCACGTCTACCCAAAGGATCCCATCCTTTGCGTTCGGACACGACTTATCACAGGCCCCAACTGTGCTCCCACCAGGCGTGGACTTACACTCCTGGTACCAACAGCAGACTGACCTGCTGATAGCGGCTTACAACCGCGCTTGTACGGAAGCAAACGTACAAGCTGGTCCCACTCCAATACAACACACACCTGCCAACCGTATACTCCAATACAATGGCAGGTTACACTCACGTCCGGCTTCCAGAAGCCGACATGACGACCGTGGATCATCCTACTGTTCGGTCAATACACTCAACGAGGACACTTCCTCATATGAGTCCCGCTCCAGAGGGCCAGTGCATACCCGCCTGGGCCCCTATGGCGAAGATAGGAGGCGGTCAGCCTCCAGGCGCGGCCCAGGCATCCAGAGCCGACTGGGCCCGCAACCTTACACGGAAGGGTACGGTCATACCGACCCTGACGATCAAACCTACCGCGGGAGTCTCACGACACCAACAGCAGACCGGGGGGACGCAACTATGTTCCTCCCAGTCACCCCCGCACTACATACCTCAGGGCGGCAAAGCGCCCTGTGCACGAACCATACAGGCCACGGGCCGCGGCCGAAAATTCAAAATTCGTCCCGCACATCGCCAACGCCGATATCACAACGACAAAATTCCCAGTCAACATTGGGAAATACAGTGGCTCGACCGACCCGGACGACCACATGAACATCTTCACAGGCGCAGGCGTCAATGGCAGGTGGGACGAACCCACCTGGTGCAATTTTTTCCCCCAGACCCTTATCGGTCTGGCGAGGGCATGGTTTGATTCTTTGCCAGTGGGATCACTGGATTCTTTCGAGGACTTGCGCGCCAAGTTCCTCGCCCATTTCAGCCAGCAGCGACGCCACGAACGCGATTCGTTGGACGTCATGAACATCTGGCGAAGGGATGACGAATCGCTCGAGGCATTCGTCATCCGTTACAATAAAGAATGCCTAGAGATAGGCGACGTGGCGGACCAAATGGCGCGAAACCATTTTATTCGGGCCGTCAAAGACAGAGAGATGATCATGACCATCTCTGGCAAGGAGGGTTTGCCTAAAAAATGGGAGGATGTCATGACCGCAGTCAAGACATATGCCCAGACACAGCGGTCGCTCGAACCGCACGTCAAAAAGGCAAAACCCCAAGCCGAAACATCCCACCAAGGGTCCAAACGTAACAACAAACGAAACCGGGATGCCGGAAATCGGGATATTACTAAACCGTATTTCCCGCAACCCAACACGTTTGACCCACAATCCTACAACCCTGCCCGAGACACTCGGGCACCAAGAAAAGAATCTCGTGACCGCAAATGGACCGAGATCAACCAGTCGCCAAGAGAGGTCCTCCTCGCAGATCCACAATTCTTGCGACCGGCCCAACCAATGAAGTCCAAGAAAAGTCAGGACCTCACACTATACTGTGAGTACCACAAGGACTCGGGCCACACCACCAACAACTGCATCAGTCTCCGGCTGGAGATTGAGCGGGCGTTGAAAGAGGGGAAACTACAACACCTCTTACCAGGTGGACAAAAGCCCACCAAGCATATCACCCCTCACAACGAAGGTACCTCCTCCGGGAAGAAAGCCATGTACGTGGCTTCCACGCACATGATTTACGGAGGCAAAGGTAGGCCGCGCAAAGCGGCACGAAGACCGGACAATGATTGGAAAGACGAGCAAGTCGTCTTCCCAAAAGTCCGAGGCGGACCGCGTGATAGACGCGCCGTCGTCATTTCAGGCCAGCTGGCCCATTACTGCACCGAGCGTTTGTTCATTGACCCGGGCAGTACATCCGATATAATCTACGAGCAATGCTTCAATCAATTTGACCAAGAGGACAAAGATCGGTTGCAAGCCGTAGATTACCCGCTGGCCGGATTCGCAGGGGAAACAGTCTTTCCCCTAGGTCAAATTACATTTCCCGTGCGTCTTACCAATGGTAAACACACGCGGACGGAGGAGGTAAACTTCATGGTTTTACCCCACACCTCCAATTATGACGTCCTCCTTGGGAGAGAATCCCAAGGAGATTTCAATATGATCACATCCGTCCCCCACTCCGCGGTTGGTTTCCCAACCGCATCGGGGGTTGCAATCATCTACGCCCGCAAGGACGTCATGATGACGGACGAAGCACGTCCGACAAAGGTCGCAAGGCCCACCCCCGTCGACCAACCGGAAAAATGGGTTCTCAACCCAACGCATCCGGAACAGAAGGTCACATTGGGTCACGCCTTATCCTCGACCACCAGAGCGCACCTGAAGGAGCTCCTCTTCAGGAACCAAGACATCTTCGCGTGGACTCCCGCAGACATGACAGGGGTCCCACGTGAAATAGCGCAGCACTATTTGAATACCAAACCAGGTATCAAACCAGTGATCCAAGGCCAACGCCACCTTGGGTCAGCTAAAAATCAGGCGATGCAAGAGCAGATCGAAGAACTGCTCTCCGCAGGTATACTGCGGGAAGTCAAGTACCAGACTTGGTTATCCAACCCTGTCATGGTAGAAAAACCATCCGGGGGCTGGCGCATGTGCGTCGATTACAAGGACCTTAACAAGGCCTGCCCCAAGGATTGTTACACACTTCCAGAAATCGACGAAAAGGTCGATAACCTCGCGCCATTTCGGTGGAAGTGTTTCCTCGATTGCTACAAAGGGTACCACCAGGTACAAATGGCACTTGAGGATGAAGACAAAACGGCATTCCGGACCCCAACCGGAAATTACTGCTATACAAAAATGCCGTTCGGGTTGCGCAACGCGGGCTCAACCTACCAGAAACTGATGAACGACACTTTCCGCGGTCAAATAAGCAAAAGTGTCGAAATCTATATGGACGACCTGGTCGTCATGAGCATGGAGGAAGATACCATGCTCACCGATATAGAAAGAACATTCCAAACTCTGCGAAGCGTCAACATGAAGCTCAATCCAGGGAAATGCTCGTTTGGAATGGAAGAAGGCAAATTCCTTGGGTTCATCGTCACCAAAGATGGATTCAAGGTAAATCCGGAAAAAGTGCAGGCGATCGAGCGCATGCCATCGCCTGCATCGATGAAAGATATGCAACGCCTGGCCGGAAGGCTGGCGGCACTCAACAGGTTTTTGGCTAATCACGCAGCCAAGTCATACCCTTTCATCAAAACCCTGCGAAACTGTTCAAAGAAAGAACAATTCCAGTGGACCACGGAGGCTGAAAAGGCCTTCCGGGAAATGAAGGAGTGTTTGATACAACTCCCAACACTAACCGCACCATGCAAAGATGAGCCACTCATCTTATACCTATCCGCTGCAGACAACGCAGTGGGCGCGGTATTAATAGTGGAACGAGCGGGGGTTCAAACACCCATCTATTACATCAGCAAAATGCTCAACGACCCGGAGACGAGATACTCAATAATGGAAAAATTGGTACTAGCACTGGTACATGCTTCAAGACGGTTACGACGTTACTTCGTAAACCACATCATCACAGTGCTAACCAATTACAGGATCGGCCCGATCCTATCCAAACCCGACATCTCTGGGAGATTAGCAAAATGGGCAATTGAACTGGGCGCACATACGATACATTACAAACCGCGCCCTGCCATCAAAGGCCAAATCTTAGCTGATTTCGCCGCTGAAGTACCAGCAGATCGCATCCAAGAATGCGAAGAATCCCAAAATCCTGCGCCCCCACCACCCTCCTCAGAAATATGGGCACTATTTACCGATGGTGCATCCAACGAGGAAGGCGCGGGCGCAGGTCTGCGACTCGTCAGCCCTGACGGCCAAGAGCTTACATATGCCATCCGCCTCGATTTTAAAAGCACGAACAACGAGGCAGAATATGAAGCACTATTAGCCGGGCTACGTTTAGCAGTCAAAATCGGCGTGCAACATCTGGAAGCGCACGTCGATTCTTTGTTAGTTGCGGGCCAGGTACGCGGCGACTATGCCGCCAAAGGGGATATCATGATCCTCTACCTCGAGCAAGCCCTGCAGCTAAAATCCAAATTCGCTTCATTCAATATTCGACACATTAATCGAAGCGAAAACAAATCCGCGGATGCACTATCAAAACTTGCATCCACCAGCTTCCAACACTTGGCAAAGGAGGTACGTATCGAGATTTTGCAAAATCCTTCGGTTCCTCTACGCCAGGTCAGTGTCATCCAATACGGAACAACGTCATGGATGACACCAATTATCGCATACCTTCAGTCAGGTGTGACTCCCGAGAGCAAAACAGAGGCACGTAAGTTGCAATACAAAGCGTGCCACTATCAAATGGGAGACGGTATCTTATACCGAAAGTCATACCTGGGACCGCTCCTCCGATACGTTAATCCACAAGATGCCACATACCTTATCCGAGAGATACATGAGGGCATATGCGGCATACATGCCGGACCACGCATGGTCGTGGCAAAAATCATGAATGCCGGGTATTACTGGCCCGGTATGCACCTGGACGCCGTCAAAGAATTACGCAAATGCATGGACTGCCAGCGCCATGCTCCAAAAACGTTGCGACCAAAAAACAATCTGGTCCCCGTCACTACTGCATGGCCTTTTCAAAAATGGGCAATCGACGTAGTGGGACCATTCCCGGACGCACCAGGTGCAGTTAAATTTATCATAGTGGCGGTTGATTACTTCACAAAATGGGTAGAGGCGAAACCACTCGCTTCCACCACTGCTATGTTAACAAGAAAGTTCATTTGGGAGCACATCATCTGCCGTTTCGGTTTACCAATGTACATTGTTACCGACAACGGCACCAACTTCGCTGCCGACGAATTCCAACAATGGCTAGAAGAGCTGAACATCAAACACATATTCTCGTCAGTCGCACACCCACAGGGGAACGGCCAAGTCGAGAGTATAAATAAAGGCTTAGTCGAAGGAATCAAAGCACGATTGGGAACAGCCAGGCGTGGCTGGGTCGATGAACTCCCAAGCATCTTATGGGCTCACCGCACTAGCCCAAAAACAAGCAATGGGGAAACACCTTTCAGCCTCGTCTACGGGTCTGAAGCGGTGATACCCGCGGAAATGGGCCTCCCATCTCCTAGAATGTTGGCTATCGAAAAGCTAGACAACAACAGTGAACGTAGGATCGATTTGGACCTCCTAGAAGAAAGGCGCGAGAACGCCGCCATCAACGAGGCCAAATACAAATCCAAACTGGAAAAGTATTACAACGCGCGGGTCCGCGTTTGTACTTTCACTCCAGGGGACTACGTCCTACGTGACAACGAGGCATCTAATGTCGAGCGCCCAGGAAAACTTGCCCCCAAGTGGGAGGGACCCTACCTCATCAGCGAGGTCTTAGGGAAGGGCGCATACAGGTTACAAACACTAGAGGGCGAACCTATCGCCAGAACATGGAACGCACAACAGCTTAGACGCTGCTATATGTAAGCTATGTTCTTACACTCCCTATGTAACCTATCGGACCGCAGGTCATTTGAAAATAAATAAACGTCATTTTATACATTGTTGTTTGTTTACTACTATTACAAATGCGTGTTTCCACTTCGCGGTATCCAAAAAACAGATTGGCAAAATCTTCATTTACGATACCTATACAAAGTGGTAGCCACACGCAACTATTGTAATAGGCCAGCAAAAGGCAAACAGACTTGCATGCTTTATCCGGCCGGATACACAAGTTTTTGTTACACTTAAAACACAATTCCTGAGCCCAAAAAGGCAAACAATGGAATTGCCGCGGACTCATACGACAAAGGTATGGAGTACACTCGACCCCATTCACAAATGGGTAGAGTTCCGGTAATATAAGCTTTTACAAAGTTTACGCAATTCTAAAAACCCTCACACGGTAAATAACAGAATTGATACATACCCATACAACAAAAGTATGGAGTATACTTGACCCCGTTCATAAATGGGTAAAGATTACGCATACACACGTTCAGACATGCAAGAATTAAAAACACTTGTACAAACTGAACAAAGAAACTTTATATTCAAAAAATTCAAGTATCCACATGATGCTTACGGAATTTACATAAAGTTCCTATTCTATACAAGAGGAATACAAAAAAGGAGGCACACTAGCCAACCTAAACCCTATTTTGAACCACTGGTCCCCGCGTCGCCTCCGACACCACCAGCGGGTTCTTCCTCTTCCACATCCGGATAAAGCATCCGCAAGCGGTCGACATAGTCCGCAGCCTCCAAACACTCGTCCAGCTCCCCTACACAGGCAAGGGGCGTATCATAAAAGGAGGCTACGGCCGCTTTCAGACGACCCTCGGTATCCACATCACGGAACCCGGATGCCTGATCGGTATAACCGCCTGCGGATAATACATTGATGTGCCCAATGCAGCGGTTAAAACCAGCCTTGAAGCCAGCCTCGCGCGCACGTTCCTTGACCAGGTCCAATCCAGATGAGGTCTCAGGGGCATTCATTATAGCCTCGACAATCTGCAGTAAAAAGATCATAAGTCTTGAGTGCTAATCCAAGCAAATGTAAAGGCAAAGGATACTTACACGCGCGATGCCGTGAGTCCGCAACCACTCACGGTCAGCTTCCAGTTGGTTAAAAGAGGACACCAAGGCATCCTTGGCCTCAGCAGCAGCGTCAGCCCGCTTCTCCGCAGCGGACACGCGGACAGTAAGGTCTGTCACTGCGACCTCCCGGGCCTGAACCTCAGCCTGTTACAAGAACAGCAAACAGTTCACTCGGCAAATATTTTCAAAACAATAAAGGAAATATAAAACAGAGGTAACGAAACATACCTGAAGGCTGGAAACAACCTTATCCAAACGAATGCGCTCCGCATTCATCTCTTCCAGAGCCTTGGAAACACGGCTCTCCTTCTCTGCAGCCTCTTCATGAGCCTTTGAGGCACGAGCCCCGGCTTCTTTGGCCTCTTCAAGCGCCTTCAGGACCTCGTCCTTCGCCTGCAGCGCTTTAGCCAATGCGGCCTCAGCCGCAGCTTTTTCATTGCCCAAGGCAACATTTGCCGCCTTGGCGTTTGCTAGCTCCTGCCGAGTATGAAACAGAAGATTGTTCTGCTTAGCCCAAGATTCGTTCCACTTCTTGCGCTCGTTGGATGAAATTTCCTCCCAACGCTTACGCTCGTCAGCAAGGAGTTTAGCAAGGGTACGCACCTGTTTCAGTTGCACCGCGGCAGCCCACTCAGAGGTCTGTTTCTGCTTCTCAAAAGCAGCTTTATCCTTCTCAAGCTGCTCCGCACCCGCACGAGCAGCCTCGACCAACTTCTCGGCTTCCGCCCGCATACGAGCAGCCTCCTCCTCGCGGCGGCCCAGCACCTTATAATCTTCCAAAATGGCATTAGCCACAATGGAAGACCCTACCAACATGGTCGAGAGCTGGTTTATACGCAGCTCCCGCGGTGCGGCACGAGCCCGATCAATTTCAAAGGGGGTCCCCAGACCACCCAAGATCTCCCTGCAGGCCGCAGGGTCGTTAGCAATATCATCCCCCTGCAATACAGTCCAGGGGGGTCGATGGTACAGCGTACTGCGATCCTGGGAGTAGGTGCGGTAGTAATACTCCAATTCAGACTCCCCAGGCTGAATTGGAGGCCCGTCATACCCCGCACCACCGGCAGACGAGCTGGTACCCTTATCAACCGCAGACTTCTGCGGCCCAGCATCATGCTGCCGCGCTTCAGCGCCAGTTTTTTGCGGTTCAGCATCAGAATGTTGCTTCTCAGTAGCAGTGAACCGCAAACTCAAATCGTCTCCCTCATTGGGAGAGATCAGGTTGTTGGATGAGTCGACAGTATCAAATATCTGGGCCGCAGCATTCTCTGCGGTATCCTCCTTCTGCACGGTTGACTCAGGTACCACCTTGACGGGAGGTGTCGACGGCACCTCCGTTCCACCCGCACCCATGGCACGCGGAGGGGACTCCGGAGCATCGAAGATAGAAAAATCTTCATCTTGACGCTCTGCAAAAAAGTCAAATAGCTATCAGAACTAGTTACATAACAGTCAAGACTAGATAGCCTATACTTACCAACGACAACCGCAGGTTTTTTCTGCGCCGGAGCAGACCTTTTGGTTACTAGTCTCCGACGTTTGGTTTCAACACCACCAGCAGCTTTCTGCTCTGGCCTCCTCTTCTCACCAATCACAGGGGGACCCGCAGCTGTCCCTCCCGCAGCCGCCTCTTCGGCCTGCTTCTTCGCAGCACCAGAACGTGACTCCGCGGCTGTACTCAAACCCTCAAGGGTATCAGATACTATCACATAATCCTTGTGTCGACGAAAAGAGGAATGAGAGATACCTGCTGCCTGCGGCACCAGATGAGGCACAGTAGTGACCTCCTTTATCTTCTTTTGGCGAAAGCGCACGCCCTTCACAGTTTGCCTCTTAGGCACACCTTTCGCTTCAGGGTCCCCCAAGGCCCCAAGATCACCTGCATGGAATCAATACGTCAATAACACAACATGATCAACACAAGTAGCAAAGCTTCGATAGTATACCTTTGCCTACTGGCAACTCAACTGCCAGTGCAGCCGCAGTAGGCACCCGGAAGTTACTACGGATGATAGTGTTGTGATCCTGTTCACCATCCGCACAAACTACGGTCTCAACCGTACCCTCGAAATCCGGAGCAAACATCCTCCATGCGATATATTACCTTTTCCGCATCACTCACGAGCACACGTGAAATATGCGGAAGTGACACACATGAACCCGTTCAGATGTGTCAGATACTCAGAACCAGTGTTGTTCTTTGGACTGAACCGCATCTCAGGAACAGGCAAAGCGCATTGCCTTCATTCTCTTCAAGCTTCAAATCCCTCCTGTCCGGTTCACAACCACATAGGGTGCATGAACAACTTCTTCAGAAAAAAGAAGGAACGGAATCTACGCGCCCGCACATCAGCAGCCCTGACTCCTGAACCTTCAAGAGTTACATCCATGCAACAAGCACACTTTGAGCGAAAATGGGACTGCAACATCGCAGACACCCATGAAGAGCTACAGACATAACCATAGCTTCCGCAGAGTGGTTGCTACGGAAGAGCAAAGCTCACTCCACATCACCGAACGAGGCTACCTCGTTATAAACTCGGTATTGGAGCGTGAAGGAAAGTGGCTCCAGAAAGAACGCAGATACGTGCTCTAAACAAGTACTTATCAAGCAACAAGTGTCCAAACAGCGGTAACAAGTCTGCCTATGACTTTGTTTACCTGCCAACGGACAGCGGTAACAAGTCTGCTTAGGACTTTGTTTACCTACCAATGGATCGCATGGAATAAACAACGATGGGCACCCCCTTGCCTATGACCATGTTTATTTACCCATAGTTTAGATCCACATTGTTCGACCAAACACGGCCAACAATGACGCAACGAAGTAACCGCAAAGAACGTACGGTTACTTGAGAGCTATCAAGATGAACACGAACACCCCACCAAAAAGGGATGGTCATCTCGTCATAGGATGCTGAACATAGAACTTGAGCAAAGTTCTAACACAACATCCAAAACCTTCAAACCCGACCGCAAAGGTTGGTTTAAAAGCTTTTCTTTTTTTCTTCGTGCACCATTCTGGCAAATGGTTCGAAGAAGAAACCACCTCCAAGAGGTTCGAAACATGTGCAAACCTTCGAACCACCATCCAAGAGGTTGGTTCGAAGTTTGTGCAACATTACTATGAAGGTCCCTAACAGGCCTTCAACACAACAACAGGTGGCAACCCACCTGATGACATGCAACGGCTGAGAATTTCGCATCAAGCGAAATCCCTTCACCGGTACGGAAGAGGCATAGCCGGATTTTTTACCAGATCACCAGTTTGATCTGGCCTAGAATTTTCTCCAGACTGCCACACTACCTTCCTACACCATAAGTCCAGTACTCCTCCCACGTGCAACTTGCACAAGGTAGCAACACTAGACTGGGGGGACTTGAAGGGGTATGGTCCCAAAACGACCATTACCCGCATCAAACAAACCCCTACCAGTAAGCAAACCGCACCCATGCGGTCACATCCTTCGAACCCATTCGGTTCGAAGATGAATAGCTTGACCCAAGTACGAAAGAAGATGAGCATATCGATGCGGCTGGCACCGCATCATATGGCCATTTTCGTCACGACAAGGGAAGCCAGCAAATAGTCTCCACATACGATGATGCGGCCAACACCGCATCTCGCGTATTTCTTGATCACAAGTAGGAGACGCGGTAACTTCAGACGTTACCGCATGCAGCGATGCGGCTCGCACCGCACCCTGCATATCCAACAAGTGGACTGACACGCCAGGCAAGTGGCTGACACCACGAGGCAAGTGGCGCCGGCGACAGTCCCCTGTCAGAGCTATTAAAGCAATGGGCTGACGTGGCGTAACCCCCACGGCCGGCGAGACTGACACACCTGCAACGGTGCAGCTCGTCGTCAGCCCATCCATCAATCTCCTCCTTCACTCCTCGGCTATAAATACCGACCCCAAACCAGGTTTGAGGTATCTCTTCACAACTCTCTAACTACTACTATTATCTTGCTTTGCTTCCCAAGCAAACTACTGATTCTCACGCCGGAGAGTGGTAACAAGGAGCACCCCCCACTCCATCCTCCTTGTTACGAGTCACGGCTTGTTTCCTTGTGCAGGAGATCATCAACCGGTGACCCAGCCAGCGATCTCCGAGAGGAAGGGATTAACCCTTCTTGACGAGACCAGTGTGTTAACCCTGCCCGGTTAACCATTGTTTCATCAGGTACCGGTACCGAATTTCCCGAACCGAAAGATCTTAAGTACCAATTTGGTACGACTTTTGGTGTTCCCGGTTCCGGTTCGCTACCGTTTTTTACCTTCATATACCGGTACCGTAACTGGTATTTTTGGTACCAGTACCGATTCGGTATTGGTTGGCACCGAGATCATCCCTACCCCTGAAATTAAAAAAAGAAATCATTAAAAGTTGAAGAAAATCAACAAAAAAAGTTGCACGATACCGTTGTTGTTCGTACAACACCCGTGATCATGGATGAGCAAATATACCGGGTAGCAGTACCGAATTTCTAGAACTAAAAGATTTTCAAAATCAATTCGATACCGACTTTTGGTGTTTTCTGTACTAGGCTGGTGTCGGTTTTTACCTTCATGTACCGATAACTATACTGGTATTTTCAATACCAATACCGATTGACACAAGCTTATCTAACTTAAAAAGTAAAGAAGATAATAAAAATTAGAGTAAACTGCCATTTTGGTCCCTGTGTTTTGGTCAATTTTGCCACTTTAGTCCAAAACTCAAATTTTTTGCATCTGGGTCCCTGTGGTTTCAGTTTTATTGCCATTTTGGTCAAAAAATGAAATCAGGTCATATTTGTCTTATAAAATCCTGTTATTTTGTTATTTTCCGTAGGGGCAAAATGATCATTTCTTTTTTATAAATAAATACCATATTTTATAAGACAAATATGACCTGATTTGCCCCTGAGGAAAATGACAAAATTGCAGGATTTTATAAGACAAGTATGAACTGATTTCATTTTTGGACCAAAATAGCAATAAAATTGAAACCACAGGGACCCAGATGCAAAATGTTTGAGTTTTGGACTAAAGTGGCAAAAGTAACCAAACCTCAGGGACCAAAATGGCAGTTTACTCTAAAAATTATTAAAAAAACTATATATTCATTATTATAACTTGAACACTGTTCAAAACATTAGTTTTTTAATATATAGTATAATATAATGTAGTCTAGTGATAGATAGTTAGATTATCGGTTTACTGGTTTAGTTATATAGACAACATTGAGCTTATTAAACGGTTTATAAATATCATATATGATGTTTCTAAGCTATTAATAGGGCTGTCCTAACTGCTCGACAATCGAGGATCGCTCGAAAAATGTCCGTTCAATTCCCGATCAGTTTGTAAATGAGCCACTCGGCTCGGTTCATTTGAAAACGAGCCATGCATGAGGAAAGGTCTGCTCGCTCGCCGATCGCTCGATTTCGCTCTAATTATTTTTATTAAATAATTAATATGTATATTATAGATTTTAAAGATATATATATATATATATATATATAGTTATATACTTATATAGATAAGTAGCTCAAGAAAAATTAAAAGCCCAAGAAACATACTAGCCCAACTCAATACCAAAACCTAACCCTAATACCAAAACATAATCTTTTGCTACATACCTCCTACTAGTCTGCTACATACCTCGAGCTACTGTACAAGTTCAAGTGTTCATGTTTTGCTTTTGTTAGTAAGGTGTTGGACATGTTTTAATTAAGTTAGAATTTGTTTTTGTTGAATGCAGTTTTGTAATAGTCTTGATTTCAGTTTTTTTTTTTTTTTTTTTTTTTTTTTTGCTACACATGTTTTAATTTCGGTGTTGAGAAAAACCGAGCGAAAATGATCCGCTCGATTCAAATTCAATCCGAGCACGAGCAAACCCTCGCTCGGATCGGATTGGCTCATGAACACCCCTAGCTATTAAACACCATAGGAATTCCGCTTATGGTTCAAATAAATATCTCCCCAGCCCCCTCCGTATATAAGTTACTAAAAATTATTTAATTTTAAATCTTCTTGTTTAATTTGTTGAGAAAATAAGATTTCCATATAATTTATGTATCAAATATTGTATTGATAGAATTTTTTTTCCAACTAGTATCACAATACTACCATTTATCATGAATTTTTAGATATGAAGAGTGAAGACGATAGTTTCACAACTTTTGAAATTTAATTTTTAGAATACCAATACTTTTTGAACGGCAAGGAACTACGTGTCATCCACCGTGACACCGGACGTTGTGGCCAAAGTCGACTACTCGACTGCCGTCAGCCCCTTTGCTCTCCCTAGATGCGCGTAACCCCGACCTTCACCCGCCCGAAGGCACGACAATAGAATAATCGGTAAAACCTCGCCTCCTATCCAAGTCGAACCGGTGCCACCCGTATTCGCTCTTCACCTGGATGCCACAGAAAATAATGAGGAGAGTGGGAATCGAACCTGGGTCATAAGGAACATCAATTCTTTCCACAACCACTCCACCACTACCTCATTGGAAGAATACCAATACTATTAATCTAATTTTTGATAAACATCGTTACCTTTAAAAAATCATATATTTACTTTTTATATTGAAATAATAATATTTTGTGACACAAATGTAATTCTCTATGTTTTTGGATGTTTGAAAACTCAATATCACCAAGTCTTTATAACAAAAGAAAAGCTTGTAACAAAGTAACAAACATAATATAACAGCATAATATAACAGTTATGAGGTTACCAAACCAAAAACAACTAAAGCTATGATTCAATTATGTAATGTGATTAATCAAGCTTCATAAAATCCAAGTATGATTTACCATCAAGCTTTCTAGCAAAAAATTCCTTAAAGTATGTCTCTATGGGTACTCGCCGGAAATTTGCTACATTATGTTGTGCAACAAGGCTTCTCGCAGGGCCTAACTCCGTACCCATACTTGAGCTGTAGAATGTTGCTACCGACATCCTCTCATTGTTTGAGTTCACTGTCGCTCGATGCTCTATGCTCTTGTACACACCATTACTTACAATCTGCCAAACACGTAAAGTTTTTAAACAGAAATATTTTAGCTAAAAGAGGGTCAAACGGGTTGAAAGTTGCCTAAAAGTCTATTTTTAGAGCAAAAGTTCTAGCTAAAAGAATGTGAGTCAAATGGGTTGAAAGTCTTCAAAAGTTCATATTTAAACTGCTAAAAGAGTACGGGTCAAACGGATTGAAAGTCGTCCAAAGTTCATTTTTAGGGCACACAAACTGAAAAGATCTATTTAAAAGGAAACGGATCAAACGAGTTGAAAATCGCATAATGACTACGAGCATCCAAACTGCTAAAAGAGTACGGGTCAAACGGATTGAAAGTCGTCCAAAGTTCATTTTTAGGGCACACAAACTGAAAAGATCTATTTAAAAGGAAACGGATCAAACGAGTTGAAAATCGCATAATGACTACGAGCATCCAAACTGCTAAAAAAAGATCTAGCTATAAAGGGAGCGGGTCAAATGGGTTGAACGTCACCAAAGTCTACTTTGAGAGCCTAAAAACTGATAAAAGAGTATGGGACGGAAACGACATTTTACTCTTTTATATATTAACAAGTTAAATCTAGCTCGAAGCGCGAATATACATTATTAACGTGAATATCAGTTTCATACCAGCTACAACCAAATGTACTACTCACCAAATGTGTAGAGTAAAATTACTTATATACCCTTTTCTCAACATCTTCAAAATAATTTGATTATTTCAACTTCATACACAATACAGCATCATTTTTTTATATTTGATTATAATTATTTGATATTAAATAATCAGTTTCAAAATGCACAATGTCAAGTTTTATAAACTAGAAGCTGAACCTGAGGGTGAGAGGTAGCTTCTGAAAGAGTTGGGATTGCCTGAGATCATGTGGAAGGGTAGTTAGGTAAAACATGTCTGACCAGTCAAGCTTCTGGTCCTCGGATACGACAAACAGCTGCCCGAAACCTTCGTGGTTGTCTTCTTCCTGCCAAAGCTTCAGTTTCTCCTCCATTGGAAGGTTGAACATGTTCAAGACTTCAGTCTTGAAATCCTCTAATATGGACTCACTTATTCCATGATTTATAACCTGTTTTGTTTTTGTCAGTTAATTCTTTAGGTCCTATCATTCGACGGTAATTACCCATTGGGTATCGGGCATATGTCGGGTAATTACCCATCGAGTATCGGGCATACACGTTGGTATCAGATATACCCATTGGGATTCTCAAATACATTCTTTTATCATTCTAAGTTTTATATAATTTTACGTCTTTAACAGCCATAAGAAATTATAATACCATAAATTACATACATTTTAACAATACTATAAAAAGTTCAAGATACTTCAAAATTAAAAATTTTCGGATTTATATTTCGGGCATGGGCGGACCTAGCCTTTGGCCAGGGTGGGCGGCTGCACCCCTTGAAAAAAAAAATATAGTGTATATTTTAGGCAAAAAACCCGACCGCACCCCTTGAAAATATAGCTGAACACCTCATCCGCACCCCCAGCAAAAGATTTCTGGGTCCGCCACTGATTTCGGGTATATGGTTCAGGTAAACGATTATGTGCTTTCGGGCAATTGGGCCGGTTATCACCTAATCCCATACCCGCGTTTTTTTCTAAAACTAATCTTATGCCCGAATACCCATCCCATTACCCTTCCTGAATGTTTCGGATTACGGGTTCACCCATCACCCATGAGGTTCAAGTTTGGGTTCGATTGCCATCCCTACCCCACCTACTAACCCATATTTTAAGTTACCTAAAATCCGGATCAATAGAACAGTAGTCAGTAATTGATGGCACTAAAATCATAAGAAAAACCAATAAAAGCATAAAACCAATCATTTATCCAAGTAAATTAGTAAAAGTATTGCAAAGTAGCAACAGTAAGGCTGGAGGGTGTGGTAGGGGCTTTATCACCGCCACGTCACCGCCACATCACACAAGGGCTTTAAAGCCCCCTCCTTTTAACTTGAAGGGTGTGGAGGGTGTGGCTAGGGGCTCTATAGCGCCCCCCTTTAAAGCCAATCAGAATCGATGGAGCCCCCCTTTCTTCCGTTACCATCTTGGCGCCCCCCCTATACCCCCCCCCCCCCCTAAAGATGGCAGTATGGGTGATGGAGCCCCACCGGCGCCATAGAGGCTGAGGTGGCCTTGGTGGCGCCCCCATACCCTCTGGCCTAATATGTTTCACTTTGTGACAAACAGATAGATAGATCAACAACACTGACCTGGAAAAACCCCCATTCTTTAGAAGCTGTATGAAGCTTATGAAGCTCAGAACAAGACCCAGAAAGCAACCAGTGAAGATCAACGACCGGCACCGATGGGACCCGTGCATCATCGGATGCAGGGCGGTGATCATGGTGCACATACCGAGGTGGGATCTGGGTGCTAGGCCCCTTAGCAAGTTCTTGAACACTTGGTACAATTAGTGATCTACCAAAGTTTATCTTGTTGTTTTCCATCAGTCTGTCTGTTTATGTATTCATGTATGAGTATCAAGGTATTAAGGATATCTTGAAAACTTCTTTTGGTCTATGAAATATCACCTTCAAAATAAAAACAAAATAGCAACTTGAAAATAAAAACAAAATAGAATTGATTGATACCAAACAAGAATAATATTCTATAACCAAACATTATAGATAGGATTTGTCATCTCATTAAACTATAATCTATGATCCAAACTACCCAAAACAGATTCAAAATATTGTAACTTATAAACCTATAAACTTAATATCGCGCGATAACAATATGAGGTTATCACAACAATCCATCAGTTCTCGCCGGCAACCTTCTGAAAAAGTTCATCGGGACCGAAGGAAGCCGGTTTCGTAAACTAGGATGCCTCATCACAAACAGCCCGACCGCCACCACGACCCCTCTAACCGGAACCACATAGAGCACAATAGCCAACACAAAGCAAAAGAACAAAAACATAGTGGTGGCTCGCGGGTCACGCCACGTTACCAGATTCTGAACCCGCTCCCCTTGAGTCGCCACGTCACCGATCAAGGTCTGGATCCGGGACCCCACGCTCCTGAGTCGATCATACCTCATTTTTAGCGCGTCGCCATGTTTAGTACTTGGAAATCCGTCGAATTCTTCATCAAGCTCATCTCCATTCAACCTATCAGCATAAGATAGTTTGATATCCATGTGTGGAGGGTGTCGTGCTCGTGATCGATACCTCAAGATCCCGATCACGATCACGTAGACCAGCATAAAACTCAAGATCATTTGTGGGTTGTAAACAAGGATCAAGAACAAAACGTGCACGAGAACCGTGAGCACCGGGCTAGTCCACATGCAAACGTGGTAGAACCATTTGCAAAACGTAACGACACTCGAAAGAACCTCGATTAGCCTGCAATAGTTAGCCTTACTCTTCCTCAAACTCCACATGTTCGAACCCACATCGAGCATGTACTCCACAACCTCTTTTCGCAAAGGCGGCTCAGCCCGGTTCAACCGCACCGCCATTATATGAGTCGCTTGGTGCCTTAAACTGTCTTGCTGGAAAACGGTTAACGGGTGAATGTAATGCATATTCGGTAACAAAGGTTGAGTGTACATTTGCATCAAATTCATCAACGAAACACATGTAAACCGAACCGCAAGCTGGATTTCGCCCATTTTTTTCACACCCGATGGGTGTAACACGATCAAAGGATACGAATGAGTGTACACGCGATCCGTTTCAAGTGTAGATAACCGTATTCTTACCTTCCCGATTCGTGCGTCTTTAGCTCCACCACCGTTATCAACCCCTTGTAAATGATTGTTATCAAACACAACTATTGTGATCACCGTACACGGGTCGAAAACCTCCCACGTATACTGTTCATTCCATTTCGGATTCAAAGAATCGATCACGGTCCTTGTACGGATCCACTTCTGCCCGTATTTCGCTACACAATACGCATCAACCGCCCCATGCCCGTTTCTTGTTTTCGCAGGCGTTAGCCCATTAGCATTCAAGATCCCCAATTCCAACACACCAATGCTCGGGGACCCGAGCAGCCTATGAGTCGCTCGGAGATCGCTACTATACTGAGTCAACTCGTCGAGAACATGATACCCGCCATCCAAACAAACCCGAATATGAATCTTGCTATTCAACTGCACTACATTCACCTCCCCGTTTTCGCCTCGTGTATGCTTCTCAAGACTATACCATTTACTACTTACAACTCGATTATCCATCCGTCTTTCGACACTATTCAGCGGAATCAAACACTTCCCAACAACTTCCTCCTTGTTCCCGAGCTTTTCTTCGACCGTTAAAACCAACTGTTCTTCAAACGGCTCGGCTACAACAAACATCAAATCCTCATTCCACATCGGTTTCGACAAAGCCTTTGTCCTCAAAATCATATTCATAACCATACCTTTCACTAAAACCTCAGACTGCCTATTACTGTTACTATTCAACTCGTGCGCCTCGATCACATGAACCCGAACATACCAAAGGCGCGGCGACAAATACACTTTCGACCTAATATTCGCGACCCCATCCCCACTAACCGAAACCGAATCCAAATGCCACGCATCCGGAAACGCCTCATCCGCCTGCGTCCCCATCCAAACCGCCACCATCAACTCCCCACCACTCCCATTCTCCAACCTATACCACTGAGCCGCCAACGCGCTATCCGGCGGCACCCTAACAGGCACCTCAACAACATCAAACACCACACCACCAATCGAATTATCCTCCTCCCCACCCTCCTTATCCCTCACAGTCACCTCAACCGTTAACGACTGAACCCGATCCTTGGCGAACGCAAACACCTGGTTCCATTCCGGGTTCGGGTTCTTCTCAACATGATTCGTACAAACAGTGAAGTTACCAAGCTTAATTTCCACATAAGGATCAGGTGACTCATTTGAATTGTTACCTTGTTTTGGCGCCAAACTCCTACCCTTGACAATTCTAATGTATAAATAATGCATTTGCTCTACAAGATCAAATGCGGTTCCGAATCGTTCGTTCCCCGGAACCCGCCCTCCGCCTAAACTCGGCCTCGTCTCTTTTAAACTGAACTCTTCGGGTTCCGGGGCATTCGGAACCGCATTATTGTTGTTATTATTCTGGTTCCGGTTCTGGTTCTGGTTTTGGTTTTGGTTTTGTCTTGCCATTGTGAAAATGTTGAAGGGTTTTGAGAACCCTAGAGGAGATAGATTGGATTATATTTATATATTTGTAGAGGAGCCGTTACAGGCGGTTGTGGGTTTCCGATAAACTGGGTAAAAATAAAATTGAAAAAAGTAACCGTTAATGGAGGGAGGATAATTAAGGAAGTTGTGTGAATAGTTACTATGGAAGGGGGATTTGTTTATGTGTTGTAAATCGGCAAAAGGGGTAAAATGGTGAAACAGAGTAATGAATATGTGTTTTAATGGGGAGATATTGCATATTTGTTTGCATTGATGTTGGTTGTTTACAGGGAAACTTGTTGCGCAAGAAAGGAAAATTGGGTTTTGGGGAAGAAGAAGAAGAAGAAGAAACGGTTGGAAATGTGGTGATAGCACTCGCAGTGAGTGACGCAGGGGGGAATCGGAAGTGTCAGAGAAAAGTTGTTGTGTTGAGGGGTGTGTGTAGTGTATGAGTGTTTATGAATTACACTTTTTAAATTATATCTTTTTATATAATAATAATGTGTATTTGGGTTTTTGTTCACGAAGTTGGTTCGTTTTAGGGGTGGAATTCTCCGCTTTCCATTATTCATCAAAGTCAATTATGTTCTATCTCGTCATTGAATTTGGTTTCATTACTAGTGATGATTTTAGTGAGTGTACCCATCACTAGTGTTGACATGCGTTATCTTGTTTAAATTTGAAACACCCCCAACGGTAACTCATCTCAACAACGCGTGATCACAAGGACCGACGGTGGTGTTCTACGTGTGGCCATCCACACACAACGCTCCATCACAGGACACCCTAACTCCCCTTAGATTATTTGTGAAGCATGATTTTTTAGTAGTTGAAAACTTAAGGAATTATTATCCTAGTTTGAGAATGATCCTTCTACAAAGTATAAAGTAGTATACGAAAGTATGAAGAAGGCGACACATGAATGTTAGGACCGGTATATGCATAGTGTATACATTTAATTAAATTATAAATGATTTTATATGCATCTTTATAATGGTTTTGAAGTAATTGCACGTAGTGAGCATGTGTTAGGGTGTATGGGGCGCCACTCGGGGAGGTGTTCGGTGACCCTAGTCACTGATCGGGAACACCGCCGCCATCAAAACGGGGACCCGAATCGGTGATAGGGATCGGTGTGAAGTCACCGCTTGTTTTGGCACAATTTTCGACAATGTACCGTTGAACAACGGTCAATTTTATTAAAAAAAAATCAACTTTTTTAAACAATATAAATTTAAACCAACCTAAATCAATTTTTTTTACCACACTTACCACTCTCAAACTCACACCAACACTCTCAATCTCATAAATCTTTCAAATACAAAATGGATTCCAAGCTTCCGTTTCTTTCTACCCTACCCGACTTTCCCGACGATGGAGATGCATCGTCAAGCGATACTAGCTTAATTTTCTTCCAAAATCTCATCCAACAAGCGGAGCTACTAGACACGGCATCGTCTAGTAAAAAAAAAAGTTGTCCGTCGAGATCGTGAGGGAGGCCATGAGACACTCATGGCCGATTATTTTGATGAAAATCCAAAATTTAATGACGATACTTTTCGTCACAGATTTCGTATGTCCAAGTTTTTGTTCCTAAAAATTGTTAGTGACGTGGAAGCGTATGACGAGTGGTTTAAAGAAGGCTTAGACGGGAGAATGAAGAAAAGTTTCACGCCGTTGCAAAAGGTTACTTCGGCGATTAAACAACTTGCAACCGGTAACCCACCAGACGAGGGGGACGAGTATTTAAATATGTCTGAAAGGACCTCTCGTGAGTGCCTTGAATATTTCTGCGAGACGGTCTGTAAAAGGTATGCCGGTGAATTCCTACGTAGACCAACGAGCCACGACGTTGCGCTATTGTATCAGGCTCATGAGGAGAGGCATCACCTACCTGATATGTTGGGTAGTCTGGATTGTACACACTTCGTCTGGAGAATGTGCCCCACAGAATTGCGTGGAGAATACATGAGAGGCGATCATCAATACCCGACGGTTATGTTAGAAGCGGTGGCGTCTCAAGATTTGTGGATTTGGCATGCTTTTTGTGGCCCGGCGGGTTCACAAAACGACATCAACGTGCTGCAACAATCTCCATTATTTCTTGCTCAACGAAACGGAACGACGCCAAATTGTCCATTTCAAGTGAACAACCACTTATACAAACGCGGGTATTATCTTACTGATGGGATCTACCCTACCTGGTCCGTGTTTGTGAAGTCTTTTCCATATCCTCACGACCCGAATGAAAAAAAGTTCAAGAGGCAACACGAGGCCGCAAGAAAAGATGTGGAACGGGCGTTTGGTGTGTTAAAGGCGAAGTGGGGAATACTAAATCGTCCTATGCGTTCGAAAACGGTGAGAAAGATAAGGTCCACCGTGTATACGTGCCTTATTTTACACAACATGATTATAAAAGACGACGGAAGGGCGATAGCACCGGTACATATTCAAGATCCTCCAGCCGAACCCGTCTTCGATGATACAGCTTATACGGAACTCATTGACGAAGACACGCATTGGAGACTAAAACACGATCTCGTTGAGCATCTCGGAAGTTTAGATCTGCCTCACCTTGAAGTTGATTCGGACGACGAGTGGTTTGTTTTTATATTTTTCTAGTTTGAATGTAATTTTTATTTTTCTAGTTTGAATGTATTTTTTTTAATTTAATGAAATGTCTTTTATTTAATTTTTATTTTTATTAATACTTTTTTAATTTATAAACATGCATAATTTTACAAAAAAAAAAAAAACCCCAACTCCCCTAAGAGGGGAGTGCCGCCATCAAAATGGGGTGTTAGGGGAGTTTAAGAGGGGAGTTGACGTGGCACTAGTTGGTTGGTTGGGCGTAAGAGAGGGGACTCACCTCTTAGGGTGTAAGGGGTGCTCATGTCACACCCCAACCGATGGCGGAATCATCGGGGCGCGGCACTGAGCGAAACAGATTGTTCAGAAGTTTCCACAACAACTATCATACAATTCAGTTATATAACACGTCCCATACCGTGTCCCAAACAATAACAAGTTATCATAGAAATCAACCAAACAATATGGGAACTGTTTCGACAACTCAAATCCTTAATTATTACAGACCAAACGTAAATATTGTTTTAAGACCTCTAGACAGCTATCCGTAAATCTTACTGGCTACAGGTGCCAGTACAAGATCTACAGATAATTATGGCCCTGGAACAGGTACGTGGACACTGTCCTAAGGTCACAGACTCCTAGAAGCTTATTATTGCCTCGCTTCCCTAGCACGCTAGTAGCTTAAACACCTGTCACATACGTTAAAATAAAAGTCAATACATATAATGTAAAGGTGAGTACACAAGTTTGATATAGCATATAAAGTTCGAATAGTTTACGCATAACCAAGCACGTACACAAGGGCAAACGATGCATGTAAATTATCAACATGGGACCATCGATACCAATGACTTCGAGTTGACTGTCCGAGACAGTTCGCAATACATGATTACCACCGTAATCCATGCAAGTAATTGTCCTTAGCAACCCCCGTGTGAACGGGTGCTGAGTCCAAACTATAGTACTATGTTGCTAAAGCAGGTAGATAGCACTCCACGTGTAAACATAATAAACAGCAATCATTTAGACAAGTAATACATGCAAGTAGGTTAGCGTTCAAATAGTTTGTGTGGTTTGTGAATTTGATAGATTACGTATGTAACACCCAAAAGTGCTGATAGCAAAAAGGGATCGAGTATACTCACAGTGGTTGGTTGTGGATTGAAGGGAGCACTGAGAATAGGTTAGCCTGAATAGTTTGATAACACAACGATGAGTAACGCGGAAAAAGTAAACAATGTACTTGGATCGAGTAGGCCATTCGATCGGACAGCAGTTCGATCGAGTGGGCTGTTCGATTGGTTTGAAAGTCCGTTCGAACATCCATTCGATCGGCTGGCTGGCTCGATCGGCTGGTTCCTTCAAGTGGATTGTTTCTTCCTTTGATGTGAAGGATGTGTTTGTGTACGATGGTTTGTACTACCTTTCAAGTTGGCCGATCGAACAGCTGTTCGATCGGTTAGCCCAACCGATCGGTTAGCATTGCATTGTTTTCAAATATGTCACTCGATCGGCTGGCATGCTCGATCGGGTGACATTCCAATGTTTCAAAAGTCTAAGTGTTTGAAGTATAGTATCTCATGATTCGAGCAGTAATGATTACAATCGAGTGGCGTAGTCGATCGAACAGTACCTCGTCAATACTACACTTTTGTAAGTTGGTGGGTCTAAGTGCTAGTCGATCGGTTAGCCTAGTCGATCGGCTGGCATAGTCGTTCGGTTGGGCTGTTCGATCGAACAGCCTAGCCGTTCGGCCAGCTCCTCGATTTGGTTAACCCTTCACTTAACACTTGTTTCTTCCCGTTAGTTGTTGATGTTTTAGAGATATTTTGACTACGAGTTGAACCACAAAGCTGAAGTCCCTACTTAGTCTACTGACTCGAGCAGGAATCACCCAAACTCGGTCAGAGACGGTTTGGAACCCAAGTTTAACATTTAACCCGAAATCGGTATATCTCTCGGTAGAACCCGAATCTTGAACCATGTGTTAGTTTAGATTGATTTGTAAATCGGTTCAAGCTTCGTTTTCACTGGTTTGAGTGTAAAAGAGTTGAAAGATAGATGAAAACCCATCTTCCAATCCTTTTCCACCGTGAAATGTTAAGATCTTTGGAAGATTTTTAGGTTATTTATATGGAAATCGGTTAGATCTAGCTTATTCATAGTTGAATGAAGTCAAGAACATGAAGTTCTTGATGGACACCAAGAACACCATGATGACATCACTCAAGAACACCTAGATCTTGGTGATTTCATGGATGAAATCCAAGTTTTGAAAGATAGAAAGATGGAGAATCGATTAATGAACAAAAACGTACAAGGATTAGGACGAAATACTTACCGGTTTGAGAGAAATCTGAGATTTAGTGAGAAGAAGAGGCTGGTCGGTCAGAGCTTTTCCAAAAGTGGAAAGGTTGACAAAGACAGCCCTATTTATAGGCTTCCAAAAGAGGAAAGGGTCAGCTGATCGAACAGCATCCCTGATCGAGCAGCTGTCCGATCGAACAGCCTGTTCGATCGGCTAGCCTGTTCGATCAGGTTGCCCTGTTCGGTCGGCTTGCCTGGTTTTTGAGTGTTTCGCGATGATTTTCGATATTTCGAGTTCGATGAACGATGATTTGAGGATGATAGAAGTTCCTAGTCAAATTACTTTTAGTTCCAACTACTATATCTAACATACAAGCATCCTTACAACCATTTCGGGTTCGATTTCCATTGAGTTTGATTCACCTTTGTGTCTTGATTGATTTGATTGATTCACCACACACTTTAACACAAAAGTAAACATGCACAAGTAACACATAAGGCACACACACACGTATAAAAGCATTAAAATCCCCACACTTGAGTTCGATGATTGATTCGATTAGCTTGATTATTGATTTGACTAGCTTTATTGCGTTGTTACTTCCTATCATTCACAGTCGGTCGTTGATTCATAGTTCGATTATCGGTCGATTAGTTTGATTATACAACACTTACTCCAAATAATACGAAAATCAAAATGAAACTAAAATGAAATTAATCTTTATTAATCTTTAATTCCAATAACAGTCAACACTTGACTTTGACTTTGACTTTTGGAAAACACGGGGTGTTACAGTCTCCCCTCCTTTAGGGAATTTCGTCCCGAAATTAGGCCGAGAACCGCACATCGCCGTGTGATTTTTACCAATTTGATGCTTCAGATCTACCTGAACAACTGCGGGTACTTGGCCTTCATGTCACTTTCGAGTTCCCAAGTGAACTCCGCGCCTCGTTTGCCTTCCCATCGTACTTTTACAATAGGAATGCGAGAGCGTCTGAGTTGCTTGGTCTGTCGGTCCATGATTTCGACAGGCTTTTCCACGAAGTGTAGCGTCTCATTGACCTGAAGATCGTCGAGTGGTATTATTGCGTCGTGGTCGGCTACGCATTTTCGAAGGTTTGAAATATGGAAAGTCGGGTGGACATTGCTGAGTTCCTCCGGTAATTCGAGTTTGTAGGCAACTTTACCGATCCTTTCCAGAATCTTAAAAGGTCCAACAAATCGAGGCGCAAGTTTCCTTCTTTTGCCGAATCGGACTACTCCCTTCCAAGGCGATACCTTTAGGAGCACGTAGTCGCCAACTGCAAATTCGCGGGGCCTGCGTCGTTTATCGGCGTACATCTTCTGTCTATCCCGGGCCTTTACCAAATTTTCCCTTATCTGGTGGATCTTTTCAGTCGTTTCTTGCAGAATCTCGGGCCCAGTCAATTGTGAATGACCGACCTCGTGCCATACAATAGGCGAGCGACATCTCCTACCATACAAGGCTTCGAAAGGTGCCATTTCGATGCTGGAGTGATAGCTATTATTGTACGAAAATTCGACTAACGGTAGGTGTTTGCTCCAACTACCACCAAAATCGATAACACACGCACGGAGCATGTCTTCAATGGTACGAATCGTTCTTTCAGTCTGCCCGTCGGTTTGCGGGTGGAATGCGGTACTCAAATTCAGCGTCGTACCAAGAGCTGCTTGAAAAGTTTCCCACAATCTCGATGTAAACCGAGCATCGCGATCCGAAATGATGTCTCGAGGCGTACCATGATTCTTAATGATCTCGTCGGTGTAGATTTGGGCTAGTTTGGCCACCTTATAGTCTTCTCGTATTGGCAGAAAGTGGGCTGATTTGGTTAGACGGTCGACTATAACCCAAATACTGTCGTGACCTGATGGCGTGGTCGGAAGCTTAGTTATGAAATCCATAGCTATGCTTTCCCACTTCCATACGGGTATCGGCGGTTGTTCGAGTAAGCCTGAAGGTCTTTGGTGTTCAGCCTTGACTCTTGCACAAGTTAAACAGCTACCAACATATAGAGCAATATCCCTTTTCATCCCAGGCCACCAGTACTTGTAGCGAAGGTCCTGGTACATTTTGTCCGCACCGGGATGAATGGAATATCGGGATTTGTGGGCTTCGTTCATGATGATCTTTCGCAAATCTGTCCTCCTCGGAACCCAGATTCGGTCCAGATAATAGAATATCCCGTTGGCTTTGCTCACGAGCTGAGTTCCATCGTGATAGATTCGTTCTTTCTTCAACGTACGCTCGTTAAAGCATGCGTGTTGTGCTTCGCGGATGAGAGCTTCGAGGTTATACTGAGCCTGGATGTTTCGAACACCTATCACGTAATTCTTTCTGCTGAGGGCGTCTGCAACTACATTCGCCTTGCCTGGGTGATAACGGATCTCACAGTCGTAATCGTTGAGAAGTTCTACCCATCGGCGTTGACGCATATTGAGTTCTCTCTGGTTAAAGATATGTTGTAAGCTCTTGTGATCGGTGAAGATCGTACACTTTGTACCATACAGGTAGTGTCGCCAAATCTTTAAGGCAAAGACAACTGCGCCTAGCTCGAGGTCATGGGTTGTATAGTTCTTCTCGTGGATTTTGAGCTGTCGAGATGCGTAAGCTATAACCTTGTCTCGTTGCATGAGAACACAGCCAAGTCCAAGGTTTGAAGCATCACAATAGACAACGAAGTCATCGCTTCCGTCCGGCAGTGTAAGAACTGGTGCATGGCACAGCATGTGTTTGAGAGTTTGGAAGGCAGTCTCCTGCGCGGTTCCCCACACAAAAGGCTTGTCCTTATGAGCAAGGGAGGTAAGCGGTACAGCAATCTTTGAGAATCCTTCGATGAATCGCCGGTAGTAACCAGCTAATCCGAGAAAAGAGCGAACTTCTGACGGATTCTTTGGCGTAACCCATCCCTTGACTGCCTCAATCTTTGCGGGATCAACGTGTATACCCCGACTATTCACAATGTGACCCAGAAATTGAACCTCCTCCAACCAGAACTCACACTTGGAGAATTTGGCGTAGAGTTGGTTTCCCTGAAGCAACTCGAGAACCAATCGCAAATGCTGCGCATGTTCGGCCCTCGATCTGGAATAGATCAGGACATCGTCGATGAATACAATGACAAAACGGTCTAAGAACGGTTTACACACGCGATTCATCAGATCCATGAAGACCGCGGGTGCGTTGGTCAAACCAAAAGGCATGACAACAAATTCGTAGTGGCCGTATCGGGTTCGAAAAGCGGTTTTGGGTATGTCTTCCTCTTGAATCCGCAACTGATGGTAGCCTGAACGTAGATCAATCTTGGAGAAACACTGAGCACCTTGTAGTTGGTCAAACAGATCATCGATTCTTGGTAGGGGGTATCGGTTCTTGATGGTCAGCTTGTTCAATTCCCGGTAATCGATGCACATCCGGAACGACCCGTCCTTCTTTTTGACGAAAAGGACTGGTGCGCCCCAAGGAGAAGTGCTCGGGCGAATGAAGCCTTTTTCAAGTAACTCTTGGAGTTGGTTTGAGAGTTCTCGCATCTCAGATGGAGCGAGTCGATACGGAGCTTTGGCCACTGGGTTAGCTCCTGGAATGAGGTCGATTCGAAAGTCGATATCACGACTTGGAGGTAATCCAGGAAGATCATCAGGGAACACCTGAGGAAATTCTCGGACAACAGGAACATCATAGACTTCAACTTTCTTTTTCTTGTCCGTCTCTGCTACAACAATGTTGGCCAAGAAGGCTCGATATTCCTTGCGGAGATATTTGCGAGCTTGAAGACAGGACATGAGCTTGAGATCTCTTGCAGTAGTTTCACCATAAACACATAGAATATCACCACTAGCTAGCACAAAACGAATCATCTTATCGGCACACACAACTTCAGCATGGTTTTCACGGAGAAAGTCCATGCCTACTATGACATCGAAACTTCCGAGCTGCATTGGAATGAGATTAATCGGGAATATATGATTGTTGAGCTCGAGAGTACAATCACGGAGCACAGAATTGACAGCAATGGTTCTTCCGGTAGCGATTTCTACTTCGAAGGGTGTCGAAAGATAAGAGCGCTTACGTCTAAGAAGTTTCTCGAATTCAAAGGACACAAAGCAGTTATCGGCTCCAGTATCAAACAAACATGATGCATATATACCATTCACGAGGAACGTACCATTGACCACGTTGTTGTCAGCTTGAGCCTGACGTGCATTGATGTTGAAGGTTCTGGCGTGAGCTGCTTGCTGTTGAGGCTGTTGTTGTTGTTGCTGGGGTTGTTGAGCTTCTTGTTTCACTACCCTGTTCGGGCACCGGTTTGCGAAGTGGTTAGGGTCACCACATGCAAAGCAGGTCCGAACATTGTTTGCCGGGGCCTGTGCAGCTTGAGGAGCTTGAGGAGCTGGGAGTAGAGCCTGGTTGACAGCGGCTTGAGCTTGAGCTTGACGGGGACCATAGCGGCAACTCGCAGTGAAATGCCCGTAGACGTTGCAGTGGGTACAGAATCGGCAGGCCACACCCACCGGGTGATGATAAGAACATGTAGCACAGAGTGGGTGGGGGCCGGTGTACGCACGCTTTGCTGGCGACGCATTGATCACGGGCGCTGAACGCTGTGGCTGTTGCTGCTGGGCTGGTACAGACTGTAGTGGAGCAGCAGTGGTTGCGGCAGCGCAACTCTTGTTCTTCTTTCTTCTTCTTGAAGACTTGGAGGCTTGGGCAGTGGTGTTATCGGTTGATGCTGCGGTGACTTGATGCAGAGACTTGGTTTGTTTATCCCAGAAACCAGCCTTCACCCGCTTGTCGTTAATCTCAGCGGCGAGTAGGTAGGTTTCCTCGATCGTTGCGGGCTTGGAGGCGTGAACAAAATCTGCGACACAATCCGGGAGAGCACGGATGTATTTCTTGATGGTCATGTCAGAAGTCTTGACCTGGTCGGGACATATGATACTCAATTGCTTGAAACGGGCGGTAAGACCAGCATTGTCCCCCTCCTTTTGCTTGATACCCCAGAACTCATCCTCCAACTTTTGGCGTTCGTGGGGAGGACAGAACTCGTCCATCATTATCGCTTTCAATTCCTTCCACGTCAGCTCGTATGCAGCGTCGTTCCCGCGCTTGTTCCTTTCTGCGGTCCACCAGTCTAAAGCTCGTGACTGGTAGACACCAGTAGCATTGAGAGTACGGAGGTGATCTGGGCATCCGCTTTGACGAAGGGTGACTTCTACCGAGTCAAACCAATGAAACAGAGCCGTAGGGCCATCTTCACCGGTAAACTCTTTTGGCCCACATGCCTTGAATTGTTTGAAGCTAAAAGTAGCTTTGTTGGGATCTTTGGGCGTGAGGGTTCGGGATTCCTCAGATGACTTGCTCGCGTTTTCGAACACATCACTGACGGCTTTTGCCAAGGTCTTAGAGATGATAGCAGCTAAACGTCGATCTCTTTTCTCCTGGCGGGTAAGACGCGAGCGTGATCTAGGTTGTCCAGATGACGACATGGTCTGCAATAGACATCGTCACAGGCTCAACACAACGAATTCGAGTCTCACACGTTCTTAGATCTCTAAAGCTTATAATCACGTCGCATTTCTCGTCACGTAACACATATAGTCACATAAGCACATAATCATAGAGGCACATAAGCACAGAAACAATTAGGGCACATAAGCAATTAAGCAAGTAGAGCACTTAATTTCCTAAACACGTACGCAATTTTTATCCCAGAGGCTTATTAATGTCACATAATTCCTCCTAATAGTACGCAGTAGCACACTTAGTTTCCTGACAGCCTCTAAGTTCTTGAATATAGCGGTCACATACAACACATCGAGTAGCATAGGATGGCGTAGCGTAGCATAGCATATTGGTTTCGTTTAGATCACATTAACAGGGATTTGGATCGAGATAGGATAACAACAAAGGTCACGCAGATTGATAACAAATGGAGTAACCAATGAATCTTTAAAACACGTAAACAGGTAAATCATATAAAATCAACAAAACAACACTCAAAATCGGAAAATGGATTGTCTGCGGCTACTAGACTTTGACTAACCATGGCAATTTAACTATTCACAGTTAACTTGTAGTCACTTTCGACTCTAGGGGACATGTTCCTGCCTCGATTCTTGGGCATTATGCATGCGCATTCTAGGTCATACTCGTGAGTTCAGGTCGTTGGAGTCCGTCAATTGCCTTGGCGAGATAAAATTAAAGTTGGAAAATTTAGAGGAAAATTTTCATCAAATTGCGGGTTTCAGCCCTAATTTGGTATAATTCTCCCCCGTTTGTTGATAGAAAATTGTACAAAGTAATTGGCAGAATTTGTAATTTAGGCAGGAATTTGCGGGTTTCACTCCTAATCCCGTCCAAATTACGAAATTTGGCTCGGAGTTCGGATGTTATGATAGAATAGAAGGAGACAACATAGAATAAGCACATAAACTTGGTCTCTTGGTTCCTAACTATAGTCTAGGTTTCTAAGACAGCGATCCGGACTAGATCGTGTCTAACCTAATTCCCTATAGTTATGGCTCTGATACCAATCTGTCACACCCCAACCGATGGCGGAATCATCGGGGCGCGGCACTGAGCGAAACAGATTGTTCAGAAGTTTCCACAACAACTATCATACAATTCAGTTATATAACACGTCCCATACCGTGTCCCAAACAATAACAAGTTATCATAGAAATCAACCAAACAATATGGGAACTGTTTCGACAACTCAAATCCTTAATTATTACAGACCAAACGTAAATATTGTTTTAAGACCTCTAGACAGCTATCCGTAAATCTTACTGGCTACAGGTGCCAGTACAAGATCTACAGATAATTATGGCCCTGGAACAGGTACGTGGACACTGTCCTAAGGTCACAGACTCCTAGAAGCTTATTATTGCCTCGCTTCCCTAGCACGCTAGTAGCTTAAACACCTGTCACATACGTTAAAATAAAAGTCAATACATATAATGTAAAGGTGAGTACACAAGTTTGATATAGCATATAAAGTTCGAATAGTTTACGCATAACCAAGCACGTACACAAGGGCAAACGATGCATGTAAATTATCAACATGGGACCATCGATACCAATGACTTCGAGTTGACTGTCCGAGACAGTTCGCAATACATGATTACCACCGTAATCCATGCAAGTAATTGTCCTTAGCAACCCCCGTGTGAACGGGTGCTGAGTCCAAACTATAGTACTATGTTGCTAAAGCAGGTAGATAGCACTCCACGTGTAAACATAATAAACAGCAATCATTTAGACAAGTAATACATGCAAGTAGGTTAGCGTTCAAATAGTTTGTGTGGTTTGTGAATTTGATAGATTACGTATGTAACACCCAAAAGTGCTGATAGCAAAAAGGGATCGAGTATACTCACAGTGGTTGGTTGTGGATTGAAGGGAGCACTGAGAATAGGTTAGCCTGAATAGTTTGATAACACAACGATGAGTAACGCGGAAAAAGTAAACAATGTACTTGGATCGAGTAGGCCATTCGATCGGACAGCAGTTCGATCGAGTGGGCTGTTCGATTGGTTTGAAAGTCCGTTCGAACATCCATTCGATCGGCTGGCTGGCTCGATCGGCTGGTTCCTTCAAGTGGATTGTTTCTTCCTTTGATGTGAAGGATGTGTTTGTGTACGATGGTTTGTACTACCTTTCAAGTTGGCCGATCGAACAGCTGTTCGATCGGTTAGCCCAACCGATCGGTTAGCATTGCATTGTTTTCAAATATGTCACTCGATCGGCTGGCATGCTCGATCGGGTGACATTCCAATGTTTCAAAAGTCTAAGTGTTTGAAGTATAGTATCTCATGATTCGAGCAGTAATGATTACAATCGAGTGGCGTAGTCGATCGAACAGTACCTCGTCAATACTACACTTTTGTAAGTTGGTGGGTCTAAGTGCTAGTCGATCGGTTAGCCTAGTCGATCGGCTGGCATAGTCGTTCGGTTGGGCTGTTCGATCGAACAGCCTAGCCGTTCGGCCAGCTCCTCGATTTGGTTAACCCTTCACTTAACACTTGTTTCTTCCCGTTAGTTGTTGATGTTTTAGAGATATTTTGACTACGAGTTGAACCACAAAGCTGAAGTCCCTACTTAGTCTACTGACTCGAGCAGGAATCACCCAAACTCGGTCAGAGACGGTTTGGAACCCAAGTTTAACATTTAACCCGAAATCGGTATATCTCTCGGTAGAACCCGAATCTTGAACCATGTGTTAGTTTAGATTGATTTGTAAATCGGTTCAAGCTTCGTTTTCACTGGTTTGAGTGTAAAAGAGTTGAAAGATAGATGAAAACCCATCTTCCAATCCTTTTCCACCGTGAAATGTTAAGATCTTTGGAAGATTTTTAGGTTATTTATATGGAAATCGGTTAGATCTAGCTTATTCATAGTTGAATGAAGTCAAGAACATGAAGTTCTTGATGGACACCAAGAACACCATGATGACATCACTCAAGAACACCTAGATCTTGGTGATTTCATGGATGAAATCCAAGTTTTGAAAGATAGAAAGATGGAGAATCGATTAATGAACAAAAACGTACAAGGATTAGGACGAAATACTTACCGGTTTGAGAGAAATCTGAGATTTAGTGAGAAGAAGAGGCTGGTCGGTCAGAGCTTTTCCAAAAGTGGAAAGGTTGACAAAGACAGCCCTATTTATAGGCTTCCAAAAGAGGAAAGGGTCAGCTGATCGAACAGCATCCCTGATCGAGCAGCTGTCCGATCGAACAGCCTGTTCGATCGGCTAGCCTGTTCGATCAGGTTGCCCTGTTCGGTCGGCTTGCCTGGTTTTTGAGTGTTTCGCGATGATTTTCGATATTTCGAGTTCGATGAACGATGATTTGAGGATGATAGAAGTTCCTAGTCAAATTACTTTTAGTTCCAACTACTATATCTAACATACAAGCATCCTTACAACCATTTCGGGTTCGATTTCCATTGAGTTTGATTCACCTTTGTGTCTTGATTGATTTGATTGATTCACCACACACTTTAACACAAAAGTAAACATGCACAAGTAACACATAAGGCACACACACACACGTATAAAAGCATTAAAATCCCCACACTTGAGTTCGATGATTGATTCGATTAGCTTGATTATTGATTTGACTAGCTTTATTGCGTTGTTACTTCCTATCATTCACAGTCGGTCGTTGATTCATAGTTCGATTATCGGTCGATTAGTTTGATTATACAACACTTACTCCAAATAATACGAAAATCAAAATGAAACTAAAATGAAATTAATCTTTATTAATCTTTAATTCCAATAACAGTCAACACTTGACTTTGACTTTGACTTTTGGAAAACACGGGGTGTTACAGCTCACCTCTTAGGTGAGTCCCCCCTCTTACACGTAACCAACCAGAATAAGCCACGTCAACTCCCCTCTAACACTCCCCTAATACCCCTTTTTGATGGCGACACTCCCCTATTAGGGGAGTTGGTTTCGAAAGTTGTGCCATCTTCGAAAGATGGTTTCGAAAGTTGGCGGCGATGTTCGAAAGATGGTCTCCCTCGAAAGTTGTGACATCTTCACGCGGTGAACCCACACCCAAAACCCACCCCGAATCGGGACCCCGCGGTGATGGCGGCGGTGTTCCCGATCGGGGAAACCCCTCACCGAATCACCTCCCCGAATACGCCCCGGACACCCTTAGGTGAGTGCCCCTTACACCCTTAGACCTCGAAAACTTTGAAACATTACTTAATTAGTCTAGACTTAACTGTTATACTTGTAGTCTATCAACAATTTATTAAAGAAAGGTATAGCAATATTATTCTTAGACGAAGGATAAATAAATGTTTCAATTTTATGAAAAATAAATAATGTTCATACAAGGTATCCGAGTTGTAAAAAATGATGAATACATGTTTGTTTTTTCTCGTTATTCATTTCTACCTTTTCATTATTATTACACGAGTTTTTACGATATAAATGATATAGTTACATAATCTTTAAAAAACTTTATATTACTAACGGCCTATGTTAATTAGTAACGAAACTTTATATAAACGAATTTCTATTACATATAATGATTCACACAACTAACTTGATTTATCACAAAAACTGACTCATCTTAATTAGTAATGCTGAAAATACCATAATAGTTATGTATTACAAAGGTTTAATACTGAAAAACATGTAATAACAAATTTATTTATTATTAGTATGAATAAAATTGTGTATTACGTTACATATAACAATGTATAAATAATAATAATTTTTTCTCATTGTGTCTCTTTTAAATATAAGTTTTATTTAAACTAAATCTTTAAGACTTCAATTCTGTTTACAAAATTCATTATTTAAGTTGTTCTTTTTCTCTTTCTTGGTAAAAAACCAATTTTATTGGTATGGCATAAATTAGATTTCTTATTCTTACTAATAATTGTTATGCGAATGTAATTAATAAATAGTATTTGTAAAGTTATGATATAAGTTAAATGTTTATATATGATTAGTAAAATCTTTTCATTATTAAAGGTTAATTCATTATGCCGCAAATGGGTATAAAATGAAATTAATATATTTCTTAGCTCTATTAAATTAAAAACACATCATAAATCAATGTAGCTACAAATCTTAATATTATCTCATCTATAAAACTTAAAAACTATAAGTTCTCTCCGACTATAATTTTAAAACCGATTTCAATAAAATTTTAGTCTTGTTGCGAGATAGTCCTCTCGTTAGTTACTCCATTTTAACTTTTATTTATATGTTTAGAAAAACTAATATATTGATTTTATAAATAATCTAAGATAAGGATAACAATTTTTTTTTCTTTTGTAATTTAAACTATTTTATTTTAAGAAGTACTAAAATCATAGTTTTAAAAATTATAGATCATTTATGTATATTTTTAATCATAAATTAGAAATAGATATTAATTATTATATATTATTAATGAATTATCATAAATTAGAATCAAATATTAATTATTATATATTATTAATGAATTAAATATGAAAATGCCATGTGGCATTAATTAGAAGTGTTGTTAGAAGAGAAAATGCCATGTGGCATTATAAGTATTCTTTTATTAGTATTAGATTTTTACTCTCTCATTAATAACAACTGAAATAAGAATATATATAGAGGTAGGCTCGTAAATGAATTGAACAAACACAAACAAGAATTTGTTCGTATTCGTTTGTTAAAAAATATATATATTTAAAAAATGCTTATCAACACTTACCAAACGAGATTTTATGTTCGTGTTGGTTTATTAATTATAGGAAACGAAAGTTGATGAACGCAAACGAACACAAAACACGTTCATCAACATAATATATAATATGCTGATACTATATATTTTATTTGTCGAAATTTTGAAGTATTTAAATAAAAAATAAAACTAAAAACAGTAATGAACTATCGAATATAAACAAACACGTTACCGAACGTTCACGAACATAAATGAACGAAACTTCTTGTTCGTTTTCATTTGTTTAATAAACGAACGAACACAAATGAACTTCCCGCTGAACGGTTTATAAACTGTAAGCTGAACGTTTGGTTCGTTTGTAGCCCTATGTAGGGGTGTAAATAAGCCGAGTTATTCGAGCTCAGCTCGAAACGTGTCAAGCTTAAACGAGCCCAAGTCTGAAAACAAGCTTGTTAACTAGACGAGCCCGAGCCCAATCTTCGTTTGTAAAACTTGAGCCGGCTTGTGAGCCTAAACGAATACACTGTTTATATAATTTTTAATTAATTATAATAATATATTAAAAAACAAATATTATTGTTTAAAAAATAATGAGAAAACAACTTAATTGTATATTAAATTAATTATAATTAATATAAATTAATTAATAAATAATAAACGAGCCGAGCATGAGCATGAGCTTGAAAAACACCTACGAGCTGAGCTTGATCTTTAGAAACAAAGCTCGAATCGAGTCGAACTCAAACCCAATCAAGTTTGGGCTTGTAGGATCGATCTGTGACGCATGCACTAACAGAGCTTAACTCAACTCATTTTAGTAATATTAAGAACCGAATACACTTCTTACTTTTTTATGAAAAAAAACGACTATTTTTAATCTTCTCTCATCCTAATTTATCCTTATTGTAACTTATTTTATCCAACAAATGTTGTCAAATACCAGCATATCACATGTATCCGGTAATAATGTTTTACATGATTAGAGTTTTTTTTTTAAGTTTATTTACATTTTATTTGGATTGGATTTTTGTTCACAAGAGTGTATTCGGTAGATACAGTGAATTTAAATGGACTATTTGTAAGCTATAAACTTAAGATTATTTTAATGAAACCTTTTAGGGTAAAGTGTACGAAGTATTAAGAAGGCAACACATGTATTTTAGAGTGGGGTATGCGTGTAATGTGTTTAGATTATGAATGATTTTTGTACGCATCGGGGTATTTAAATACACCACTACCAGAGGCGCAGGGCCGGCTCAACGTTTATGGTGGCCCAAAGCGAATTCAAAAAGTAGGGCCCTTTACAAAGAAAAAAAATTGATTTAACATGATCATCTACAAGAAAACTCGACAGATTTGCACTTTGTTTAACATAATAAGAGGAATCGTTGTCCAAAGGATTTGTATGATTAAGTTATAAATATGAAAGAGAGAATGCTAATCTCCTCATTAAAACATGACATCAAACAAGAAGGAAATTAGATAGTTGCAGGACAACATTGGGCTTTTAGAGGCTGTCCATTCGTTAAAAAAAAAAATAAAAAACTGAAAATGATTAATTGTATGGCTGCTTAGATTCGAACCAGAATCTTCACAATCGCCTGTTAGATGTCTTACCGATAAACTACTGCAACAATTTTGACAAAGCCATTAAATTATACATCAATATATTAGATTTGTATAGCTATTTTTTCTAAAATGGAGGCCTTAAAACTCTGGAGGCCCAAAGCCCTTGCTTCATTTGAATGGCCTAAGGGCCGGCCCTGCAGAGGCGTCTCTGAAAATTTACGTACCTTGTTCGAAATTGAAAAAATGTGCCCTTCCGTTATGTTTTGTTATTATTTAAAAAAAAATCAAATTAGCATTGGGCTCAATAAACCTAATTTTAAGTGGGCTAAATTCTAGACCATAAAAAATGATATGTAAATGAGCCTATATTGGAAGTGGTAAGTGTTTAATGGTTAAAAAAAATAACATATACGTATTGGATTTCTTTTAAATCGCAAGCCCCTCGAAATCGTGGGCCTTGTGCGGAGGTCCTCCCCGCACACCATCAAAGCCTCCCATGACCACTACAACCGTTCATGTATTGGGACCTCGACAACTTGAAAGCCCCATTGTAACTTATCACCATTTAATTATTTTATATAAGTCATGAAACTAGTTATAGGGGATTGTTCAAATGAAAACCATTTTTAACGTGAAAACTCGAAAACTAACTAAAAAAACATAAAAAACACACCATTTTTTACAATTTTTTTTTATAAAAAATCGTTACTTTTTGTATATAAAAAAACTTTTTTTTTTCAAAAAAAAATTGTAGTACACATGCGTACTACAAATTTTTTTATTTTATTTTTTGAAATTTTTTTATATACCTAAAATAACGAAAATTTGTATGAAAAAAATTGGTATGTAATTATAGGCATCAACAATTAAAAATTGTTTTTTCATAACAACGAAATGAAAGTAATTATATTTATTGAAATTTCAACGCTCATGGTGATTTAAAAACATATGTAAACACATACTAAATAACAAAAGAAATTCGACGCAACGTGACGAACTTTTTTAAACCAAGTTTGTGACAGCTGTCAAAATCTATTAAACCATGATTAGTGCTTAATGACTGTGCTGCATTATAATAAATGATTTGAATTGCTTTCTGATTATTGTCATATACATACATGTGCATCATATATTGCAAATAACATATCATTATTGCATGCAAACTTTGTTGATTCAAATGATGCACGAAACACAGTTAGCACAGTTATCAGAAAATCAGAAAAATGCTGACGAAGTTCAGTACATAGACAGACATTGTGCTGAGACACATAATGAGCCAGAAACCAAGTATTACACTAGTATAGTGTGTAGGAAAGTAAGGATCACAAAATTGTCTTCCTAGTGATAGTTTAAGTGCCAAAAAGTGCTTAAAACTCACATAAACTGCAGAAATCTGCAGAAAATCAACAAATTCAACATCTTAACACTCTAATATCATGCATAAATGTGGTTAAATGGCCCTGAATCCTAAGTGTCGGGAAATAAAAGTGTCACAAAAGGTAACATAAAGCACACTAAACTGTGTGGTTTAACACCTCAACGAACCGGTAACCAACCGAACGACCAACACTACCCGAAACACTAAATTTTCACTAGAAGCACTGTTTTAACATTACCAAGCTAGTTATAGTCCCCGAACATCATAACACATCATATAAATATCTAGTAACTAAATATCTAACTAAACACTTACATTTCAACTAATAACTAACTATATGGTTAAAACCTAGTCTACTACCCCCTCCCCACCTATGTAATCGGCCAACATGGCCCCCACCTCTTGATTTGTTTTAATATTCTAATAGATTATGTTCTAGCTTTTGTAAACATGTGAACCATTGTAAAAACCCTTGATATGGATTATAAGTAAACACTTCAAGTCCATAGCTTCATATCTTTCACACACTCTTCTCTCTTCTCCCTTGCTTGTTCTCGGCCGAACCCCAACAACCATACCACCACCATCATCACTCATTCTTCATACATTCTACATATAAACCAAGGTGCTAGAAGACATACAAAGAAGCTTGGAGCTTGTAGAAGTTCAAGGACCTTCTTCATTTGCTTTTATCCACTCTATTTCTTCTCTTGATCATCCCTAGCCTTGAGCTAGTGCTAAGAACACTAATCTTCTCATTTACATCTTATCTAAGTGGTTAAAAGATGATACATAATGTTAATCATAAAGAACACTAAGAATCAAGAGAATGAAACTTGAACATAAGCTTAAATCATGAAGAAATCATGTTGTTTATAAGTTGTTATGTTTGTTGATTATTGATTGCTTATGAAAATGATGTAGATCATCATATGATCTTACTAGATCATGATTAAAAACATAATCTAGCAAGATGGGAGGATGAACATGTTAGAGATTAATGGATCATCCTAATGAAAGTCATGAACTTGAATGAATATATTGTTTCTTGTAAAATGATGAACAAAATAAGTTTAAAGTCTTGTAAATCTAAAGATTTCAAGTATGATTTTCCAAGAAACCAAGTTAAAAATACAAGTTTGACTAAATCTTGATTCTTAAAGAAATCAACCATGTTTTTAGTGGTTAAACAAGTGTAGAAGCACATGCGTAACAAGAAAAATCCATGAAGAAACATTTTTAGAAAATGTGATCACAAGTTGTAAAGATCTATTTTATTTAAAAATGATGTTTTTAAAGAATCAACCACACTTTAAAGGGTAACAAGACTTACTAAACACCCTGGTAAGTTACTACAAAATTTTATAAATTTTCAAGTTCATGAAGTGGTAGTTATGCTTGCTTATGGCAAAATTGGTAAGTGTAGAATGTTTATTGTTAATTGTTGATTGATTGTATTGATTTTACAAAAGAAAATGATATACCTTCAAGGTATGGAAACCTCATTTTTAAGGTAAACTAGGCAAAATTTTTCTAAAACTTAAACACTTAGAAAAATATTTTTAAACAAATATTTACAAGTGTATTTTAAACTATGGATTTTCACATAAATTTGCCATAATTTTTGTTACAAAAATTACATATATTGGAGGTTGGTTTTTATGAATAAAAGTGACTAAATATGTATTTAGGAAATATATATTTAGAAGCCACCATGTGTATGATTATTTGCATATTATGTGTAATTGTGTATTAGTTATATTATTTTAGGACTTGAAATAATATAACTAATCAAAATACCAAAAATTACAATCCAAAATATTACCAAAATCCCAAGAATATGAATACATAAATTATACCCAAAATATTGGTGAAACCGAACAAAGGAATATAACTCACAAAAATATTCTGGAAATATTACTCATAAGTATATTTTTGGTAAATAATATTTTGGACACCAAAAGAACAAAAATATGCTTTTTACAATTATTACAAGATTATATCATATTTTTTGTAAGGAGAAAATATATTATTTTTGACAAGTAAAAATATATATTTTTCTTGAAATTATTAGAAGATATATTATTTTTGAAAGAAATATATATTTTCTCAAACCAACATGAAATACATTATTTTTGGGATGAATTGTATTTTCTTAAATAAACTTGAAATATATTATTTTTGGAAGGAAAATGGATTTATATATATTTTCTAAGTTAGACTTGGAAATATATTATTTTTGAGTCTTGTATGAAATTACAAATATTTTTGCCAAAGGAAAACTTATAAATAATTTTTGTAAGTAATGTTTCTTAAAATATATATTTTAGAAGTATATATTGATGTATTTTATTTAAAGATATTATTCCGGAAAAGTTAATACAAAAATTAAGTATAGGTATACTTAATAATTACAAGAAAATATGTATTCTCGTACGTATGAATACACTCCGGAATACGACACCAATACATGGCAAAAATATACAAGTATAAGAATACAAATACAAATACACCCATCCTTGGGAAGGATATACGTGTATAAATACTTGAAAGGTATCAAGTTAAAATATATTGTTTTAACAATTATTCCAAAATGTAATAAATATAATTTAAGTTAAAATATTTATTATTTTAACAAATAATTATATAAATTGGAATAATATCAAAGACACAAAGAACGTAACTCAAAGACACTAATTGATACCAAGTCAAGGCACGACCCACTCGTCTATTAAACCGTAGTACGTTGTAGGTAGTCATGTACACTGGAAGAGCTTTGAGTTACCGTTGGTTGCGAAGAACGCAACACTGTGAGTTCATGTCCCCCTTTTCTCTAACTGTTCTTGGTTTTATAACTTCGGGGGTGAAGTACATGTTACAAACTGTTTACAAATGTTTTATACATGGTATGGTCAACTAAGGAAGGGTACTACTTGATCATGTAAGTGGTGGGTATAATGCTTAAGACCATTTATCCTCATTGTAGGACCGAGGGACATGAGTGATAGATCTATTTGGGTGTAGCGAGCCCACACCCATGTGGACCGGGGGTTGGCCCATGAGGTGACTATGTCTTATTCCCGGAGACAAATTTGCTAGGTTTGAGCCTTCCTGCATCACGTCACACATATTAATGGCTTTGCAAACCATTAATGATCTGTTTTCCTTGTTGCTTTCATACTAGGGATTTATAAACATGCATACACACTTTCAGTGATTTCAAAGTTTTATTCGCACACACATACAAACACATGAACTCGCTCAACTTTTGTTGATGTTTTCAAACTACATGTATTTTAGGGAATTAAAAGTGGATCGGGCGGGCGTTTGGAGGTTTCAAGTTATGTTGGAAATAAAAGATGTCATCTGTAGTCTAATGGTTTGGATAATGTGTCTTATCCTAGATAAGACACATCTTTCAAAACCTGGTTTCATTTAAAGTCTTTTGTCGAGTCCTTGTGGAACTCTAAAACATTCGTATGGTTTGTATTTAAATTTGAAGTCCGCGCTTGGTTTTAAAACAATGTTATTGTAATGTTTCTAAACTTATTAAATGGATGAACATCTTCAGTTTTATCATATAGTTGTTGTTATGATTGAATGCAATGATATTAAGCAAGTCACAAATAATCATGCTTCTGCAAAAGTCAGGGTGTGACATAGTTTCTATTAACATCAATATCGTAAGAATATTCACAGCAAAGCTCAACCTAGAAGACCTTTCTGCATGTCATTGAATGAAAGTGGATGTGTTGGTTCAGGACCAACTCCCAAGTCACACGATAAGATAGAATTCCCATGAATTATGGGGTACAGAGGGAAACCTGCCAAATTCTCTTTGAACCTGTAGTTCGCTGTGAGTGAGAACCAAAGATAATCAGATCTCATGTCACCAGCGAGACTTTTGAGCTGCTCCGCGGAAAGACGTGTTTCAGTTGACGGAAAGTCAATCTGCTGAGCAGATTCAAATGGTGTAGTGGAAAACACGTTTCTTTTTGTCACAGAGGTGATGTACAGTGAGACTCCCACTCTCAAAGATAACGTGAAGATGGCTTCAATTGGTTTGATCCTCACGTAACGCTGTGAGATCCAGCGTGTGGTTAAAGAAAGTGCTACTTGGATGGTTACAGTATCCGCGCCGGTAATTTCTAAGGGGCAGAGGGATGTAGATGATATGGAATACATCGGCTTCATAACTTCAGCCGATTCTAGTGTAGCTGGGTGATTTTTCATCACCTTGACACCCATAGTGATGAACATTATAGTTATGCATACGATCGCAACGGTAATCGTAGTGATGATCACCGAAAAGACGTATCTGTGCTGCTTAATAAATGCGAGCATGTTGCGGAAAAATCCTTCAGGATTTGCATCCCACTCATCATCGATATCAACCCTTACAGGAGAATTCTTCGGCTGTCGTGCACCATTGATATCAGTATTCTCCTCCGGCGATGCACCATTGATATCAGTATTCTCCTCTGGCGGTGCACCATTAATAATGGCTAACACAACAGTGTAAAGACGGTTGAGAAGCAGCCACAACACCATTGTTCGGAATAGCGGAAGTGATGATCGGAAAAAGAGGAACTGATCGGATCGAAAATAGAGGAGCTGAAAGTAATTAAAGATACCCCAACAAAACAAAGTCACTTATATTAAAACGATGCCCTTATGGTTCAGGAGTTGCTTTCTCACTTCTTAAAACGATAATACCTGCCATTTACGTTGGAAATTATTATACATCTCAAAACTGAATAACGTCACCTGTTGTGGGGCAGGGAATAATCAATTTGACAGCCGTTAAATAATAATAACAATAATAATAACAATAATAATAATAATAATAATAATAATAATAAATTTGTTTTTCGTTATTGTGTCTTGTAAGTCTATAAATATGGTATAGTTTAAAACGTTGTATATGGTTAGTTATTTATAGATTAGCAAAAAATCATAGATTTGTACAAAAAAATATATAATCCTTTTTTGACACACATTAAAAACCACTGTAATTCGGTCCAGCCCACGAGTCCATGACTAGAGGTGTTCAAAAAAATCCGGTTCCGAATCCAAAATATCCAAAAATCCGTATACGAAATATCTGAAATTTCGGATATCCGAAAACCGGATAATCCGAATTTTCGGATTCGGATTCAGATATGAATTTAAAAAATTTCGGATAATCCGATATCCAATATCCGAAAACTAATTATTTTTTTTATAAATACATATAGTATATGAGCATTATATTTAGTTTGAAGTATTGTAAATATTAATAAAAAACTAGTAAATAATTGTATTCATGTGAATTTATAATTGTTTTTAGTTTTAAATGTTGGAAATTTAGAAAATAAAATATAACTTTAGTTTTAATCTATACACGAAACGGATTTTTTGATTTTTTTTTATAAATTCGGATATCAGTATTCACTATCCGAAATTTTCGGATATACGGTTTTCGGATATCCTAAAACCGGATAATCCGATCTTTGAGTTACCGTTGGTTGCGAAGAACCGGATAATCCGATCTTTGAGTTACCGATCTTTGAAAACCGAATAATCCGATCTAAGGGTTTGGATAATGTGCCTTATCCTATATAAGACACATCTTTCAAAACCTAGTTTCATTTAAAGTCTTTTGTCAAGTCCTTGTGGAACTCTAAAACATTCGTATGGTTTGTATTAATGAACCATAGTGACGAACATTATAGTTATGCATACGATCGCAACGGTATCCAATATCCAAAAACTAATTATTTTTTTATAAATATATATAGTATATGAGCATTATATTTAGTTTGAAGTATTGTAAATATTAAAAAACTAGTAAATAATTGTATTCATGTGAATTTATAATTGTTTTTAGTTTTAAATGTTGGAAATTTAGAAAATCAAATATAACTTTAGTTTTAATCTATACACGAAACGGATTTTTTGATTTTTTTTATAAATTCGGATACGGATTCGGATATCAATATTCACTATCCGAAATTTTCGGATATACGGTTTTTGGATATCCGAAAACCTGATAATCCGATCTTTGAGTTACCGTTGGTTGTGAAGAACGCAAGACTGTTGGTTGCGAAGAACCGGATAATCCGATCTTTGAGTTACCGATGTTTGAAAACCGGATAATCCCATCTAAGGGTTTGGATAATGTGCCTTATCCTATATAAGACACATCTTTCAAAACCTGGTTTCATTTAAAGTCTTTTGTCAAGTCCTTGTGGAACTCTAAAACATTCGTATGGTTTGTATTGATGAACCATAGTGATGAACATTATAGTTATGCATACGATCGCAACGGTAATCGTAGTGATGATCACCATAAAGACGTATTTGTGCTGCTTAATAAATGCGAGCATGTTGCGGAAAAATCCTTCGGAATTTGCATCCCCCTCATCATGGATATCAACCCTTACAGGATAATTCTCCGGCTGTCGTGCACCATTGAGATCAGTATTCTCCTCCGGCGGTGCACCATTGATATCAGTATTCTCCTCTGGCGGTGTACCATTAATAATGGCTAACACAGCAGTGTAAAGACGGTTGAGTGTCACACCCCAACCGATGGCGGAAACATCGGGATGAGACGAAGTGTGTATAGATTGCTAAAGACTTCATAACACTATGTGACAACATTTAATTAAATTCAAATTTTATTGAAATACTAAATTGTCATACAACATTTTAAAGTAGAAATAACAACATTGTTCGAATTTCAACATAACATCAAAAGACAAATAGATTAAAGGTGTGTATCTAGTCCACCCTAGGCTTGTTTCATCATTCATCCATACTTCATTAATCAACCTGCAACATGTATTAAAATAGAGTTTCAATGCAAAAGCAAAGGCGAGTATACAAGTTTAATTACATAGCATAATAGAGTAAAAACTCAAATCCAACATGATTCATAATTTGTGATTACTAGTATGCAATTTTGGCGTACAATATGGTCAAACCCGAGAATACAACGCATAAAAGAGCCTAATCCCAAAAGTTTAGCGGGGTGGTAATGTTTAACTTAACAATACCCAAAAGTATAACGGGCGGGGCGTTAATCCTATAGCGCTATAATTGTTAAGGTGGGCGAGCAAAGTTAATGAGCATATAACGTTCCAAAGCGTTCACAAAGCATACGAGAATAACAAGTAATTCACATTAGTTTCATGTTTAATCATGGATAGAGTATGTTTCGGTTGAGTTTAAAAGTTGTTTGCATAATCATACATGTTGCATCCCAAAGTGTAAAAGGGGAAAAGGGATCGAGTATACTCACGGTGGTTGCAAGCTTTTCCTACTTGAAATCCCGCGAGTGAGTTGGTGGATGAATTAGTTTGGAGCACCTAGTCCTTCTACAAGAGGAAACATAGGTGTTTGAGTTTGGCGTTTAACGGAAGATTATGGATTCGGATTTTAACATAGCATAAAGTATAATATAAAAATAATCGTCTTTAACTTTATAACCCTCTTATGACACTATGTAACCAATATGGTTGTAGTGTTTTCATGGGTAGTACACCCATTAGAATCATATTAGGGTTTTAGGTCTTGGATGATATTCTACTACTTTAACATATAAACACAAGTTCAACATTAAAGGTTCGAATGAGCATGTATATATATATATATATATATATATCTAGGTTAAGTATTACATATTATTTAGTCCAATACTTCAAGTAGGAGGTAGAAGATTAGAATCTTCATTTAGGCACCTCTTAGTAATATGGATGTCATGTATGGGGTAGGAAGACCAAGCTTCCATTTAGGTACCCCTTCGGTGTTCACCACTTCACTTGATGTAAAAACAACCAAGGAGGGTCACGAACTAGGGTTTGTACAAATATGTAAATGGCCTAAGCTAAGAAAAATCAACAAATCATGTGAGGATTGTATGTTGGACAACCCAAGTTGTTCCATAATCACTCATTCATCAAGGTCTAAGCTTGGCATGACTTGTGGGTTAAATACCCTAAACAAAACAGAAAGTTTATGAGGTTAAATCCTCTGATTTTAAGTGTCTCAACCTTGTTTCTAACACTTAATCAACCATGGGATAGGTTGTAAGCATTAGTACATAAGTTTGAGATGTGTTAGACACAAGAATGATAAGTATAAACAAGTTTTTGAATAACATAAACCAAAACAGAAAGTTTAGGTCCGTTTTAGGGCAATTCCAAGTATGATTTCTCCAAGGAGAAACCAAGGAATCAAACCCAAGGATTATCCAAAGAAGTAGGAAGAAGAACCAAGTGATTTGGTTGAGAAATGAGCAAGTTACACTCACTTTAGTGCAAGAGTATGAATCTGCCAAAATCCTGAATTGCAAGAGATTTGAGAGTGATTTAGAGAAGATTAGAGAGTTGTGAAAGTGTAAAATGGCTTGGAGGAGGTGTATATTTATAGGGGAAGAGGTTGAGTATGATTGGAGGTGTTTAGAGGTGGATTAGAGGTGATTGGAGGGGTTAAAAAATGGGATTTCGTGCAAAAACGCGGGCTGCTGTGTTTTCTGTCCGCCCAGACTGTGGCTTACGGTCCGTAAGCCATGGTCAGAAGCACATAATTTTTTATTTTTTTTGTTATTTCAATTTGTAACTTGTTCCAATGTCACCTAATACGGGTTTTATGATTTAATTAGTGTTCCTAGGCATATGTAACATGTTCTAAAATATGCCCAAGTGTAAATTGAATATGACTAAGCATAAGTTTCGCATAAAATATAAATGTTACGTGTTTTGTTTAACATAAGTTCGCGAACATCCCGAATAAATACCAAATTGTTTCTCGATTCGAATGCTCAATCATGAATGGAATATATATATATATATATATATATATATATATATATATATATATATATATATATATAGAGTAAGGTTAACATACAAAAAGCCTTATCATACATCACATAGGAGACAATGGTAACCGTTGGATCAGGGGTATAATCACGCATGGGACCACATAATCAAGCATGGGACCACATAATCACGCATGGGACTATAATCACGCACGTTCTATGATAATAACGCACGTTATATTTTTTGTCATGTATGTTAATGTAGGTTAAGCCTTGAAGTACATTATACTTTCTCTCTCTCTCTCTCTCTCTATATATATATATATATATATATATATATATATATATATATCACGAGTTTAAATAATTGCAAGTTTAGCACTTAGTTTTCAGGGATAAGGAATAATCAACAATTGTTCCACCAGTTCAAGTGTACGAGCATATATAAAGTGTGTTTAACAAAATACGAGTTTCATTAATGATCCAAGTCTCGGTTTTACAATGATTACAAAGAAAGAACGATTACAAGAATACAGGGTTTCCAAAAATAGAAATACGAACAAAACTTTCTAGAAATGGAAAGTACAAAAGAGCCGGGTGTTACATTGAGAAGCAGCCACAACACCATTGTTCGGAATATCGGAAGTGATGATCGGAAAAAGAGGAACTGATCGGATCGGAAATAAAGGAGCTGAAAGTAATTAAAGTTACAAAAGAAAACAAAGTCACTTATATTAAAACGATGCCCTTATGGTTCATGAGTTGCTTTCTCACTTCTTAAAACGATAATACCTGCCATTTACGTTGGAAATTATTATACATCTCAAAACTGAATAACGTCAATTGCTGTGGGGCTGGGCGTAATCAATTTGACAACCGTTAAATAATAATAATAATAATAATAATAATAATAATAATAATAATAATAATAATAATAATAATAATAATAATAATAATAATAATAATAATAATAATAATAATAATAATAAATTTGTTTTTCGTTATTGTGTCTTGTAAGTCTATAAATATGGTATAGTTTAAAACGTTGTATATGGTTAGTTATTTATAGATTAGCAAAAAATCATAGATTTGTACAAAAAAGTATATAATCCTTTTTTGACACACATTAAAAACCACTGTAATTTCGGTCCAGCCCACGAGTCCATGACTAGGGGTGTTCAAAAAAATCCGGTTCCGAATCCGAAATATCCAAAAATCCGTATACGAAATATCCAAAATTTCGGATATCCGAAAACCGGATAATCCGAATTTTCGGATTCGGATTCAGATATGAATTTAAAAAATTTCAGATAATCCGATTATCCAATATCCGAAAACTAATTATTTTTTATAAATACATATAGTATATGAGCATTATATTTAGTTTGAAGTATTGTAAATATTAGTAAAAAACTAGTAAATAATTGTATTCATGTGAATTTATAATTGTTTTTAGTTTTAAATGTTGGAAATTTAGAAAATCAAAATATTACTTTAGTTTTAATCATTACACGAAACGGATTTTTTGATTCTTTTTATAAATTCGGATACAGATTTGGATATCAATATTCACTATCCGAAATTTTCGGATATACGGTTTTCGGATATCCGAAAACCGGATAATCCGATATTTGAGTTACCGTTGGTTGCGAAGAACGCAAGACTGTTGGTTGCGAAGAACCGGATAATCCGATCTTTGAGTTACCGATCTTTGAAAACCGGATAATCCAATCTAAAGGTTTGGATAATGTGCCTTATCCTATATAAGACACATCTTTCAAAACCTGGTTTCATTTAAAGTCTTTTGTCAAGTCCTTGTGGAACTCTAAAACATTCGTATGGTTTGTATTGATGAACCATAGTGATGAACATTATAGTTATGCATACGATCGCAACGGTAATCGTAGTGATGATCACCGTAAAGACGTATCTGTGCTGCTTAATAAATGCGAGCATGTTGTGGAAAAATCCTTTGGAATTTGCATCCCCCTCATCATCGATATCAACCCTTACAGGAGAATTCTCTGGCTGTCGTGCACCATTGATATCAGTATTATCCTCCGGCGGTGCACCACTGATATCAGTATTCTCCTCCGGCGGTGTACCATTAATAATGGCTAACACGGCAGTGTAAAGACGGTTGAGAAGCAGCCACAACACCATTGTTCGGAATAGCGGAAGTGATGATCGGAAAAAGAGGAACTGATCGCATCGGAAATAAAGGAGCTGAAAGTAATTAAAGTTACGAAAGAAAACAAAGTCACTTATATTAAAACGATGCCCTTATGGTTCATGAGTTGCTTTCTCACTTCTTAAAACGGTAATACCTGCCATTTACGTTGGAAATTATTATACATCTCATAACTGAATAACGTCAATTGCTGTGGGGCTGGGAATAATCAATTTGACAGCCGTTAAATAATAATAATAATAATAATAATAATAATAATAATAATAATAATAATAATAATAATAATAATAATAATAATAATTTTGTTTTTCGCTTTTGTGTCTTGTAAGTCTATGAATATGGTATAGTTTAAAACGTTGTATATGGTTAGTTATTTATAGATTAGCAAAAAATCACATATTGGTACAAAAAAATATATAATCCTTTTTTGACACACATTAAAATCCACTGTAATTTCGGTCCAGCCCACGAGTCCATGACTAGGGGTGTTCAAAAAAATCCGGTCCCGAAACCGAATCCGAAATACCCGAAAATCAGTATCCGAAATATCCGTATTCGAAATATCCGAAATTTCGGATATCCGAAAACCGGATAATCCGAATTTTCGGATTCGGATTCAAATGTGAATTTCAAAAATTTCGGATAATCCGATTATTCGATATCCGAAAACTAATTATTTTTTTATAAATATATATAATATATGAGCATTATATTTAGTTTGAAGTATTGTAAATATTAGTAAAAAACTAGTAAATAATTGTATTCATGTGAATTTATGATTGCTTTTAGTTTTAAATGTTGGAAATTTAGAAAATCGAATATAACTTTAGTTTTAATCTATACACGAAACGGATTTTTTGATTTTTTTTTTATAAATTCGGATATCCTTTTGGATATCAGAATCCGTATCTGAAATTTTGGATACGAATTCGGATATCAATATTCACTATCCGAAATTTTCGGATATCCGTTTTTGGATATCCGAAAACCGGATAATCCGATCTTTGAGTTACCGTTGGTTGCGAGAACGCAAGACTGTTGGTTGCAAAGAACCGGATAATCCGATCTTTGAGTTACCGATGTTTGAGTTACCGATCTTTGAAAACCGGATAATCCGATCTAACGGTTTGGATAATGCGCCTTATCCTCGATAAGACACATCTTTCAAAACCTGGTTTCATTTAAAGTCTTTTATCGTGTCCTTGTGGAACTCTAAAACATTCGTTTGGTTTGTATTTGGATTTGAAGTCTGTGCTTGGTTTTAAAACAATGTTATTGTAATGTTTCTAAACTTATTAAATGGATGAACATCTTTAGTTTTATCATATAGTTGTTGTTATGATTGAATGCAATGATATTAAGCAATTCACACATAATCACGCTTCCGCAAAGTCAGGGTTTGACAGTTTGGTATCAGAGCTTCGATTGTAGCGAACTAGGTGTCACACCCCGATTTCCACGTGTCTCACTGGTGGGCCCGGTGGGGGATTATCGTGACGTAGTTGGCAACAATATAGTCAAACCACACAATATATGAATGCACAGCGGAAGCATAAAGATAATTATATTTCAACCATTGTTTGTAATATCAAATGTATTACGAATAGTCGAAAAGTATCCACAGGTGATCAAATAAAAATATAAGTATTGTTCAACGGACGAAGGCATCTTAAGCTTGCGAGGCCGACGTCACGTGGCTCTGAATCTCTGGCGCAAGCCCCTTGAGATACAACTCAATGCGTTTAACTGGGGGGTCCACCATCGTTGGACATAAAATGGCCAGTTCATTTGATCGTTTCGTGTAAGCCTCTATCTCTGACCCGTCATTTTCAAGTGGTATAGCTCATTCTCCAACTTGTGAATGTCGTCTCGTGTGCAGTACTCACGCTTAATCAATTCCTTGAAATCCTCCCAAGGTGTGGCGTTAGCAGCTGCCAACCCTAGGATCTGTACTTGCGCGTTCCACCAGGTGAGCGCAATCCCTTCCAACGTGCCAGTGGCATATTTGACCCTGCGTGCCTCAGGGCATTCGCACATTTCAAACACTGACTCTAGCTTCTCAAACCAATGGAGGAGTCCCACTGCCCCCTCGGTGCCACTGAAAGTACTTGGACGACAGTCCATGAAGTTCTTGAAAGTGCAGACAGGCTGCTGCGCGTGTTGACCTATTGTGTACGAATAGGACAAAGTTAAATACGAGAGTTAATGTAGGATCTAGAGATCCTAGTGTGTGTCTATACTGCAGGGTATACTACCTGCTTGAGCAGCTGCAAGTGCCGCAGCAACTTGAGCTTGAACGAGAGCCTCTAGCTGGGCTTGAGTCATGTTAATTCGTCCAGACATGATCTTCATAGCAAATGCAACATGAGTTAGAGAGGTTCGCGAATAGAGCGATGACAGAAGAGTGTAAGCACATAGAGGTTCTTAGACAATAACAAGTAGTGAGCAAAAGTAAGGTAAGCATACTACGAGCAAAGTTCTATGCAATTCTAGTAAGCAGGCAATAAATATTAACCTTATTACCTAGGATGTCGAGTCTTGCACGTGGAGCGAAGCGTCGTTGTGGATCGTTGAGAGCACTGTTCTGGTTATAGTCTGGTTTTAATAAAAACGTTTTCCCATATTAAAACCAAGTTCTCTATAACCAATGGCTCTGATACCAATCTGTCACACCCCCAAAATCCACACGCGGAGTACCACCGCTTGGAGGCGTGACATGACCAGGATCAAGCCATCAATCATATTGAACATAGCATAATGTAAATAAGATAATTCGTAAAACCCAAATCAATACGATTGATGTTCTAAACCAAACATAGTATCAATAGCGGAAGCGTAATAATAAAAATCCAAAGTAAAGTTATAAGTTCAATTGTTTAACATAATGTCTACGATCCGAATCCCACAACGACCCGCTCCTCCTTGTGCAAGCTCCATAAGTACCTAAGGTCCTGCAAGGCATGCAGCAGAGAGTCAACAACTAGTTGAGCGAGTTCACAGTCAACAGTTCAGTAATAGTATAGTGTGAGTAATAGTATGTTCGTTCGTTTATATCATGTATCATATTTCCATCGCGGCCTCCCAGGCAGGTATGCGAAGATTAGGGGATAACTATCCCAAGTATTCTAGACTAGGTTTATTTGTATCGCGGCCTACCAGGCAGGTGTGCGAAGATGTTAGTAAGTTTAGTTCGCGGCCTTCCAAAGGCAGGTGTGCGAAGTCAGTCATAATATCGCGGCCAACCCTTGGCAGGTGTGCGAAGATCAGTTCAGTAAGTGTTACTAGTCTAGTTGTATCTTATCGTTCGATTCTATCAGCTGAGTATGTACAATAAATCAACAAATCCCATTCCCACCCGGGAACCCATGCCTTGGCTGTGTGAACTCACCTTGGGTTTGCTCGGTATGCTAAGTTAAGTGCTCACAACGAAATCAGTCAAGTCCTATTGTGTGCACGTATTCACAGTCATGTTGGTAAAGTTTCACATATACTCTATGTCACAAGGTATATTTGACAGTTTACGTCAGGTAACACATAAGCAGTTAATCAATTCATGCGATTCAAGCTTTACCTTATAGGCTTCCTCAGCTTATTTTAACTTAGTTATTCCTTAACAGTCTTTCACAGTTTACTCTGGCATATTATCCAATAACACTCTCAACCGAGTTAGTGACGTAACATGGTAAACAAGTTTAGCATGGTACTTAAACTAACCAGAGTTAATAGTCTTAACTGAGTTTACATTCTAAACATGCATAGCAGAGTTAACCCGTTTAACTAAATTACTACATATAACAGGGTTAATCAAGTAACAATTTACCATACGAGATACAAAGTTACAGATCACCAAGCGAAATCACTTAATGGGCGAAAACCAAGCTTGGGCCGAAAACACATTGAGTCGAAAACACTTGGGCCGAAATCCTTTGCTGGCGAAAACATACTTGGGCCGAAAACACTTGTTGGGCCGAGAACTGATTGGGCCGAAAACCCTTTGAGTGACGAAATCACTTTGGGCCGAAATCCCCAAGGTGATTTCGTTGAGGTGAGGATTTCGTTGGGGGGGGGGGGGGTTTCGCCGGCTTCATCACCCAACAACAACATCAGTTACGCAACAAAACAAATCTTAATCATCATCATCGGCAACAGTTACATCGTTTCATCATACAGACAATATCTAATGACAGTAAGTTGTGATCATTTAGTAGTTGGCATATGTGTAAACATAGAATCATTATCTGAAATTAATTTACTGTCATACTATTAACATAACAAGATCATCAACATTAATCGAACAAACAATAGTATCAAACAGCCGATCTTGCATTAGAACATATACGGATCCCTAACATGCAAATCGATTCAATCCCAACAATTCATGTAAAGGTATAACATCGTCACATAACATCAGCATCCAATCAACCACATACACATACAGATATGAAATCATTCATAGTTCAAACAATAGTGTGACTAACCGTGATGATAGATCACAAGATTGATTAGAGGAAAGGATGAAGTCTTGGGGTTGCCGTCGCACAAGTGAGTAAGGCTCTAGGGTTTTGCCGATTAAAAATTATCACGTAAAGGTTGGAAATATCATATACTAAATCAACAGTGGGCCAAGGCCCATTTGGTTTTCGTTGGTCATATGCTGGACGAAAACACATATTGTGTTTTCACCAGAAAGTGTTTTCATGAGGGTGATTTCATATGGTGAGGTCTTCGGCTAGGTTAGTGATTTCATAGATTCCAAGTTTGTTGATATTAGTCACGCTATTAAACCAAAACATATACTACATACACATTAAATCCCCACACCATATAAATCATATAAATCACAATACGCGTACAGTTGTGAACAACCAAGTCGTGAAAACAAACAATCCAAACAATTAACGTGCAATAAATGCGAAGATGGAAATCGTGGAAATTCGAGTTGTCACATTATCCCCAACTTAGAAGAAATTTCGTCCCGAAATTTGGTACGCACTCACTGAGGAAGCTAGGTAAGTTGCATCGTTCACTGGTTTTCCTGGGGTGTCACATCATCCCCTCGTTGATTTGGAATTTCGTCCCGAAATTCTGTAGTAGTAGCTTCAGCCTCAGTAGTGGTTGCACGGTTTTCGAATAACTGGGGATACTTTTCTGTCATCTGGTCTTCGCGTTCCCAGGTGTACTCTGGGCCACGACGGGAGTTCCAACGAACTCGAACAAGAGGGATTCTCTTGTGTTTGAGGACCTTCACATCCCGGTCCGTGATCTCAACTGGTTCCTCGACGAACTGCAACCGCTCGTCGATAGTGAGGTCCTTAAAAGGAACGATAAGGGTCTCATCTGATAGGCACTTCTTCAGATTCGACACGTGAAAGACATTGTGAACTGCACCGAGTTCAGCTGGTAGGTTTAGCTTGTAGGCCACTTTGCCTATTTTCTTAATGATCTCGAACGGTCCGACGTATCGCGGATTTAGTTTGCCCCGCTTGCCAAAGCGAACCACACCCTTCCAGGGTGAGACTTTAAGTAAAACCCGGTCCCCGACCTGAAATTCCAACGGTTTCCTACGCTTATCCGCGTATGCTTTCTGACGGTCGCGTGCTGCCGCCATGCGTTGTCGTATTTGTGCAATCTTTTCCGTGGCGTCCACTACAATCTCTGGACCCGTAATCTGACTATCCCCCACCTCTGCCCAACAGAGAGGTGACCGGCATTTACGCCCATACAATGCCTCGAATGGAGCGGCTTGTATGCTGGTGTGATAACTGTTATTGTACGAAAACTCCACCAAAGGGAGGTGCTTTTCCCAGCCGTTGCCGAAATCGATGACACACGCTCGAAGCATGTCTTCAAGAGTTTGGATCGTTCGCTCAGACTGCCCATCCGTCTCAGGGTGATACGCTGTGCTCATATCTAACCGTGAGCCGAAAGATTTGTGCATCGCTTGCCATAGTTCTGACGTGAATCGTGCATCCCGATCTGAAATGATGGAAGTGGGCACCCCGTGCCTCGAAACAACTTCTTTAAGATAAACATCTGTGAGAGTGGAGAACTTATCCGTTCCCTTTATAGCCAGAAAGTGTGCAGACTTGGTGAGTCGATCCACGATCACCCATATGGTATCATTCCCACGCTGGGATCTGGGTAGACCTGTAACGAAATCCATGGAAATTTCTTCCCATTTCCATTGCGGTATCTTAGGTTGCTGAAGTAGGCCCGCTGGTTTCTGGTACTCGACCTTGACTCTCGCACAAGTCAAACATTTGCCGACGTACGTTGCGATGTGGGCTTTCATGCTTGGCCACCAGTATGTTGTTTTGAGATCGTGGTACATTTTATCCAACCCTGGATGTACCGAGTAGCGAGACTTGTGAGCTTCGTCCATTACCAGCTCGCGTAAACCGCCAAAAAGTGGGACCCAAATACGCCCCGTTACATAGTAGGCGCCGTCTTCCTTTTGTTCCATTCGTTGCCTTGAGCCGCGTAAGGCTTCAGCCTTGACGTTTTCGGGTTTCAATGCTTCTATCTGAGCAGTTCGTATCTGTGCAGGAAGACTGGACTGAATAGTGAGCTGCAAGGCTCGTACGCGTCTAGGTAGAGTGTCTTTCCGACTGAGAGCATCAGCCACAACATTGGCCTTGCCTGGATGGTACTTGATGGCGCATTCGTAATCGTTCAGAAGTTCAACCCATCTTCGTTGACGCATGTTCAAATCCTTTTGCTTAAGAATATGCTCGAGACTCCTGTGATCGGTGTAAATGGTGCACCTGGTACCGTACAGGTAGTGTCGCCATATCTTAAGCGCGAAAACAACAGCTCCCAGCTCTAAATCGTGCGTCGTGTAGTTCCGTTCGTGAACCTTGAGTTGCCGCGAAGCATAGGCAATAACTTTATCCCGCTGCATCAATACACAACCAAGCCCCTGTATCGACACGTCACAATAGACCACAAAATCTTCCGTGCCCTCTGGCAATGAGAGAATAGGCGCGCTGCAAAGCCTATCCTTTAGGTACTGAAAAGCGGTTTCCTGGGGCTCTCCCCAGCGATAGGTGACACCCTTCTGTGTCAGTAGTGTGAGAGGCTGTGCGATCTTGGAGAAGTCTTTTGTGAATCGTCTGTAGTAACCCGCCAAACCCAAGAATTGGCGTATTTCCGTTGGTGTACGCGGTGCAGGCCAGTTCTTGATCGAATCCACTTTGGATGGATCAACATGAATCCCATCCCCGTTCACCACATGGCCCAAGAAGTGGACTTCACGAAGCCAGAAGTCGCATTTTGAAAACTTAGCGTACAGTTGTTCCTTTCGAAGGAGTTCCAAAATCAATCGTAGGTGCTGCTCGTGTTCCTCCTGACTCTTGGAGTAAATCAAAATGTCGTCGATGAAAACGATAATGAACTTGTCTAGATAGGGTTTGCACACCCTGTTCATAAGGTCCATGAATACAGCAGGCGTGTTCGTTAATCCAAATGGCATGACTAGAAACTCGTAGTGACCGTAGCGAGTTCTGAATGCGGTTTTAGAGACGTCCTCATCCCGGACTCTCAGCTGATGATACCCCGACCTCAAGTCTATCTTGGAGTAGTAACTCGACCCCTGCAACTGGTCGAATAAGTCGTCTATACGCGGAAGAGGATAACGGTTCTTCACCGTCACCTTGTTTAGTTCACGGTAGTCGATGCACATTCTGAACGTACCGTCTTTCTTCTTCACAAATAACACTGGAGCTCCCCAAGGCGAAGAGCTTGGACGGATAAAGCCCTTTTCCAAGAGCTCCTGTAGTTGCTTTGACAGTTCTTCCAGCTCGGTTGGAGCTAAACGATACGGTGCGCGGGCTATCGGTGCTGCTCCAGGAGCTAACTCAATCTGGAACTCGACTTGGCGATGAGGTGGTAAACCGGGTAAATCTTCAGGAAACACCTGAGGAAAGTCACGTACAACTGGAATATCCTCCAGCTTCTTTTCCTTTGCTGATGCGTCAGTGACAAGTGCCAGAATGGCAGTGTGCCCCTTTCGTAAACATTTCTGCGCCTTTAAGAAAGAGATGATGCCAACCACAGCACCACTCTTGTCGCCTTGAACTTCGAGAGGTTCCTGACTAGAGCGAGGAATACGAATAACTTTTTCCTTGCATAAGATCTCTGCGTGATGTTGGGATAACCAATCCATACCGATGACGACGTCGAAACTACCCAAAACTATGGGTATAAGATCAATCGAGAAAGTCTGACCAGCTAGAACGATGTTACAACCCTTGATTACATGTGCCGCTTCTACACTTTTACCATTTGCTAGTTCTACGACGTGTGTGGTGTTTAGGGGTGTTGGGGTACGTTTTAACAATTTACTCATTTTCAATGACATATAACTTGTATCAGCACCCGAATCAAATAAGACAGTAACATAAATATCGTCGAGAAGAAACTTACCCATAACCACATTGGGATCATTCATTGCATCTCCCCGTCCTAGCACGAACATACGACCACGAGCTTCGTTGCCATTGTTGTTGTTGTTTCCCCCGTTGTTGTTGTTGTTATTGTTCCCGTTGCCCTGGTTGTTGTTGTTGCGATTCTGATTCTGGTTCAGCTGAGGGCAATCACGTTTGTAGTGGCCTTCAGCCCCACACTGGAAACATCCCCGGTTTCCACGATGTGGCTGCTGCTGCTGATTCTGTGGAGCTGGCGGTGGGAGTTGCTGGTTCTGATTTGCTGGTCGTGAGCTTCTACAATCCTTAGCCTCATGACCCGGCTTGAGGCATCTTTGACAACGTTCCCTGCGACATCTCCCACTGTGGTGTTTGTTGCACCTGTTACACCACGGGTGAGTTCCCCTATAACCACCCTGCCCCTCTGACTGCCCGATGATTGCTGATTCGGACTCTGGTAGTCGTTGGTGCGACGCTGCTGTGTTTGGGACTGAACAGATACTGATCCCCTGCTGGAATCCCCATCCCACTTTCTTTTGTTCTCGCTAGGTGTGGCAGAAGTAGTAGCTGGAGTAGTAGTAGCAGTAGTGGTAGCACTGATGCGTTTTGGCAACTTGTTCTGATCCACTGCCTGATCGGTGAGTCGGTGAGCAAGACGCTGAATGTCTTAGATGTTGTTGAGGTTAGCCGACGTCACGTGGCTCTGAATCTCTGGCGCAAGCCCCTTGAGATACAACTCAATGCGTTTAACTAGGGGGTCCACCATCGTTGGACATAAAATGGCCAGTTCATTTGATCGTTTCGTGTAAGCCTCTATCTCTGACCCGTCATTTTCAAGTGGTATAGCTCATTCTCCAACTTGTGAATGTCGTCTCGTGTGCAGTACTCACGCTTAATCAATTCCTTGAAATCCTCCCAAGGTGTGGCGTTAGCAGCTGCCAACCCTAGGATCTGTACTTGCGCGTTCCACCAGGTGAGCGCAATCCCTTCCAACGTGCCAGTGGCATATTTGACCCTGCGTGCCTCAGGGCATTCGCACATTTCAAACACTGACTCTAGCTTCTCAAACCAATGGAGGAGTCCCACTGCCCCCTCGGTGCCACTGAAAGTACTTGGACGACAGTCCATGAAGTTCTTGAAAGTGCAGACAGGCTGCTGCGCGTGTTGACCTATTGTGTACGAATAGGACAAAGTTAAATACGAGAGTTAATGTAGGATCTAGAGATCCTAGTGTGTGTCTATACTGCAGGGTATACTACCTGCTTGAGCAGCTGCAAGTGCCGCAGCAACTTGAGCTTGAACGAGAGCCTCTAGCTGGGCTTGAGTCATGTTAATTCGTCCAGACATGATCTTCATAGCAAATGCAACATGAGTTAGAGAGGTTCGCGAATAGAGCGATGACAGAAGAGTGTAAGCACATAGAGGTTCTTAGACAATAACAAGTAGTGAGCAAAAGTAAGGTAAGCATACTACGAGCAAAGTTCTATGCAATTCTAGTAAGCAGGCAATAAATATTAACCTTATTACCTAGGATGTCGAGTCTTGCACGTGGAGCGAAGCGTCGTTGTGGATCGTTGAGAGCACTGTTCTGGTTATAGTCTGGTTTTAATAAAAACGTTTTCCCATATTAAAACCAAGTTCTCTATAACCAATGGCTCTGATACCAATCTGTCACACCCCCAAAATCCACACGCGGAGTACCACCGCTTGGAGGCGTGACATGACCAGGATCAAGCCATCAATCATATTGAACATAGCATAATGTAAATAAGATAATTCGTAAAACCCAAATCAATACGATTGATGTTCTAAACCAAACATAGTATCAATAGCGGAAGCGTAATAATAAAAATCCAAAGTAAAGTTATAAGTTCAATTGTTTAACATAATGTCTACGATCCGAATCCCACAACGACCCGCTCCTCCTTGTGCAAGCTCCATAAGTACCTAAGGTCCTGCAAGGCATGCAGCAGAGAGTCAACAACTAGTTGAGCGAGTTCACAGTCAACAGTTCAGTAATAGTATAGTGTGAGTAATAGTATGTTCGTTCGTTTATATCATGTATCATATTTCCATCGCGGCCTCCCAGGCAGGTATGCGAAGATTAGGGGATAACTATCCCAAGTATTCTAGACTAGGTTTATTTGTATCGCGGCCTACCAGGCAGGTGTGCGAAGATGTTAGTAAGTTTAGTTCGCGGCCTTCCAAAGGCAGGTGTGCGAAGTCAGTCATAATATCGCGGCCAACCCTTGGCAGGTGTGCGAAGATCAGTTCAGTAAGTGTTACTAGTCTAGTTGTATCTTATCGTTCGATTCTATCAGCTGAGTATGTACAATAAATCAACAAATCCCATTCCCACCCGGGAACCCATGCCTTGGCTGTGTGAACTCACCTTGGGTTTGCTCGGTATGCTAAGTTAAGTGCTCACAACGAAATCAGTCAAGTCCTATTGTGTGCACGTATTCACAGTCATGTTGGTAAAGTTTCACATATACTCTATGTCACAAGGTATATTTGACAGTTTACGTCAGGTAACACATAAGCAGTTAATCAATTCATGCGATTCAAGCTTTACCTTATAGGCTTCCTCAGCTTATTTTAACTTAGTTATTCCTTAACAGTCTTTCACAGTTTACTCTGGCATATTATCCAATAACACTCTCAACCGAGTTAGTGACGTAACATGGTAAACAAGTTTAGCATGGTACTTAAACTAACCAGAGTTAATAGTCTTAACTGAGTTTACATTCTAAACATGCATAGCAGAGTTAACCCGTTTAACTAAATTACTACATATAACAGGGTTAATCAAGTAACAATTTACCATACGAGATACAAAGTTACAGATCACCAAGCGAAATCACTTAATGGGCGAAAACCAAGCTTGGGCCGAAAACACATTGAGTCGAAAACACTTGGGCCGAAATCCTTTGCTGGCGAAAACATACTTGGGCCGAAAACACTTGTTGGGCCGAGAACTGATTGGGCCGAAAACCCTTTGAGTGACGAAATCACTTTGGGCCGAAATCCCCAAGGTGATTTCGTTGAGGTGAGGATTTCGTTGGGGGGGGGGGGGGGGTTTCGCCGGCTTCATCACCCAACAACAACATCAGTTACGCAACAAAACAAATCTTAATCATCATCATCGGCAACAGTTACATCGTTTCATCATATAGACAATATCTAATGACAGTAAGTTGTGATCATTTAGTTGTTGGCATATGTGTAAACATAGAATCATTATCTGAAATTAATTTACTGTCATACTATTAACATAACAAGATCATCAACATTAATCGAACAAACAATAGTATCAAACAGCCGATCTTGCATTAGAACATATACGGATCCCTAACATGCAAATCGATTCAATCCCAACAATTCATGTAAAGGTATAACATCGTCACATAACATCAGCATCCAATCAACCACATACACATACAGATATGAAATCATTCATAGTTCAAACAATAGTGCGACTAACCGTGATGATAGATCACAAGATTGATTAGAGGAAAGGATGAAGTCTTGGGGTTGCCGTCGCACAAGTGAGTAAGGCTCTAGGGTTTTGCCGATTAAAAATTATCACGTAAAGGTTGAAATATCATATACTAAATCAACAGTGGGCCAAGGCCCATTTGGTTTTCGTTGGTCATATGCTGGACGAAAACACATATTGTGTTTTCACCAGAAAGTGTTTTCATGAGGGTGATTTCATATGGTGAGGTCTTCGGCTAGGTTAGTGATTTCATAGATTCCAAGTTTGTTGATATTAGTCACGCTATTAAACCAAAACATATACTACATACACATTAAATCCCCACACCATATAAATCATATAAATCACAATACGCGTACAGTTGTGAACAACCAAGTCGTGAAAACAAACAATCCAAACAATTAACGTGCAATAAATGCGAAGATGGAAATCGTGGAATTCGAGTTGTCACAAAATTGATTTGAATGCACAAGGCACAAACTCTTTTATAACTTGGGAGAATTATTTAAATTTATAATCTTGTGAACGAATTACATGTTCCTTATGCGTTCAGTAGCCCGGATCAAGTCCGGGTTAAAGATCAATAGACACACCACAGCGATCTATTTATGCACTGACGAGTGTACGCCTACACTCCGCGCTTAGGTCGTGGCCATTTCGTAAAATGATGCCAGGGATATCCGGGACATGTTCATTAAACCCCCAAAGGCTTTTAAGTAACAAGACTGTTTAAACGAGCCGATCAAATTTATTCAATTACCCACTTAACTGTGGAGAATTTGATGCCCGATCAAGCGGTATGCTATATACCGTAACCCAAGCCCGTATAACGGAAAATAAGTTAAAAGTATTTACCTTTGCAAGTATAAATCCTTAATCGAAATAAATTGCAGATAGCTTTTACTGGTCTCCTATTCTGGAACGGAGGTTTGAAATAACCTATTAGAAACCTAACGGGTCTTTAATTTAGCCGTAGCTTAGACCGGTCAGTTTCAACGGATAGTTACGGTTTGATCGCGTGAAAGGCGAAAACCGTGAATGGAATGTGATTTGGACCCAACAAGTTTGAAGACTTGTTTTATATGGGTATAACAATCACACTCTGGATTTTGGGGGCAAAACAATATGGTTTGACCCGTTTCGGCTGGTTTATGTAAACTAGTTACATAAGTCGAACCGTGCGCGCAAATGGCGTAACGGGTAACCGTAAGAGTCCTACACTGGTTTCCTAAGTCAATATACTTTAAAGAGGTTGGGGTATCAGGAGGATACCTTCCGTAATGCCCGTAACGAGTTTAAATCCATTTTATGCCCCGTAGGGGTATTTCGGTCTTTTTAAAGATCATAAAAGAGGTTTCTGAGTTCTACAGGAAATCTGAGTTTCCCGTGGTTTGGTCAGTGGTGGAGTAGGGAATTTTACAGGTTGGTCCACATCAGCAACATATCCCGTAAATTCATGAGAAACTTCTATATTCACTGGATACAGATTGAGGTTCTGAAAAGCTTCAGATATCTCGTTCATGCTGTGTAGCATATATGCAAAATGCACAAAATATCAAGTTAAAACTTTGGAGCAAAGTTTAACAAATAAACATGGAAGTTTTATTGCACACTATTTGTACAAAATACAGGAAAACACACTCAGATTTATTTCACTCAATTTTATTTATTTACTTATTGAGAAGTGTTGTTTGCTAAATTTAGGGTATCTAGAGATTTGCATGTTCTGCCACAGTGGCTAACATATACAAATTTTGCCCATTTTTCATCGAGTTTATCTTCCCAAGGTGATTTCTTAATTAACTCCTGGGTTTCCTTTTTAATCTTCTTTTCTCTGATTTGCTCCTTACTTTTCTTAATAATCATATTCCTTTTTCTAGGAGAAAGCGGATATTCATAATTTGCTTTTTGCACAAATATTCCTTCTTCAGGAATTGTAGGGAGCTTTGAAAATTTAGTTTTGGATGAACTTCCCTCTTCGTAAATTGATCTATCTAATTTAAGATAGATATCTTGTAACTTTTGCTTACCCATACTGTAGTTAACAAACAATCAGTTAAGAAGCACATAAACACATAATCACGTAATAGTAATCAGGAAAAATTAAGTATCGTTTAAATACTTAATTAGCTTAACTTAGTGGCTCTGATACCACCTTGTTTCTGTCACGGCCCCCGACCCGGTTTGACCCGTTTCAGGAGCCGCGGGACAGAAATCCTGCGGTACTTTATTTATTGTGAGTTTAGCAGCGGAAATTTTATTTACAGGATCGGCTAAGTTAAAATTTTTCCCGATTATTTTATTTCACAATTCGGGATAAAACCCCGATAATTTACAATAACAAGATTTTATTGATAAAACATATTTCTTTATTTGATATTGAGCCACTATCTTAAGCTTGAAATCATTCCCCTGCATTTTTCCTGAATTACAGCAGATCACCTGAAACATGTTTGAAAAAGATTTGGTCAGCGGGGAAATACTGAGTGAATTATTCTAGTTACTGGAAAATGACACATTTGTTATAATTCACAGTGTTAAGATCTTTTACAATGTTTCTGATATCAACCAATCTACCCACAGTACTTTACCACTCGACCCATTGGCCCACCTGTACAATGGTGTCTGTGATTATGGTCATATCACCCAATGGCTGCCCCAATGGTGACGATTATCAAGTAATGTGCACAATACCCCACATACCGGCTGTAATTTGGTGATTACATAAACTTAATCACTGTAAGTTATAATTCTGAAAATAATTTGGAGTATTGTAAATAGTTAACAACTCACAAACTGTGAGAAAAGAGTTTATAAAAGAAGAATAACTCACAATGCAGATTTAGTACTGACAGAATATGATTTTAGCCCTGTTAACCTAATTTCAACAATAATGCACACAAAACAGGGTTAGTGATCAATACAGCAGTTACGATAACTCACGAGATCAAATTCTCACAATGAATGACAAAGTGCAATACTTCAACTCATTTATCGAATTAACGACAAACGACAAGGTATAATACTTCAACTCATTTATCGAATTATCGACAAACGACAAAGTATAACCCAATGTGGGCGGCACTTAGACATTCTTTGGATATATTGATCCCGGAAAATGAATCGTAGTAGCGATCGAGTAATTACCCTGTTCCGCGGCAGCACCTCGTGTGTAGTGTGTGTTTAATTTATAGTAATTCAGCCTAATAACGACGTACAGAAGGTTTCTGATCGACGTTTTAACATCAATAGTCGACTGCCAAGGTCGGCTATTTATAGCCCAAAATTCGACTCGCATACGGACCGTATGCATGGACCCTTGCGGTCCGTAAGGGAGCCGGTTGGCTTACGGTCCGTAAGGACTAAGCTTTACGGTCCGTAAAGGGTGCGTTTTAGCTTGTAGACTAGCCTAGTCAGTGGCATAGCTTTGGTGATTCAGAAGTCTTCGAAATTTCTCAAATAGACAACGAATTATAAAGATAAATATCAGTTAGGGTTTAACCCCCCTGAGTTTTAGGGGCCCTGATCCTGATTCCGATTATTCCGGAAATTTCAGGGTTAGTGCGAAATTACTTGGGTGTCTCAATTAGGGTTTCCTTATTGACTAATTATCATTCTAATTATTACTTTTAATAAGAGTTGTTACATCCTCCCCACCTTAGAAAAATCTCGTCCTCGAGATTCACTGGAATAGATGAGGATACTTGCGCTTCATTGCGGGACTCCATGTAGGGATACTATTTCATCCACATACAGCTTGGCTAATTTTTCCATGCTAAAGGTTTCTTTTATTGGTAGAAAATGAGCGGATTTGGTTAATCGGTCCACAATTACCCAAATTGCATCATTACCTTTTCTGGTTTTGGGTAACTTAGTAACAAAGTCCATTGTTATGAGTTCTCATTTCCATACAGGCATTTCTAACTGTTGTAATAAACCTGAGGGTTTCTGGTGTTCGGCTTTAACTTGTGAACAGGTTAAACACTTAGATACGTATTCAGCTATATCTTTTTTTCATTCCTATCCACCAGAAATTCTTTCTTAAATCTTGGTACATCTTATTATTTCCTGGGTGTACAGTATACCTAGATTTATGAGCTTCTTCTAAAATTTTCGATCTTAAATTTCCTTGTTTAGGTACCCAAATTCTGCTTTTGTGGAATTTCCAAATTCTATCATTTCCTTGTTCCAATTCTTTTAGGTAACCTTTCATTCCTTCGGCATCGTCCTTGATTGCCGTTTTCTGGATTTCCTTCACTTGTTCCCAGAAATCTACTTGTAGATTTATTCTAAGAGCACGGACTCGCCTTTGCTTGTCATGATATTTACGACTTAAGGCATCTGCTACTACATTTGCCTTTCCTTCGTGATATTGAATATCACAGTCGTAATCACTCAAGACTTCCATCCATCTTCTTTGCCTCATGTTTAACTCTTTTTGCCCGAATATATACCTTAAACTCTTGTGATCTGTATAAACAGTAAACTTACTTCCATACAGATAATGTCTCCATATCTTAAGGGCAAAAACTATAGCTCCTAATTCTAAATCATGAGTCGTATAGTTTTCTTCGTGCTTTTTCAATTGTCTGGAGGCATATGCAATTACTTTCTTACGTTGCATTAACACACATCCGTATCCTAATTTTGAAGCATCGCAATATACTTCAAAGTCTTCTGTTCCTTCTGGTAAGGCTAAGATTGGCGCATTGGTTAATTTCTGTTTTAGAATTCTGAAGGCTTCTTCTTGTTTAGGTCCCCATTCAAACTTAGTGGCTTTACAGGTTAGCTTAGTTAATGGTACAGCTATCTTGGAAAAATCCTTAATAAACCGTCTATAATAACCGGCTAAACCTATAAAACTTCTAATTTCCATTGCAGTTTGTGGAACCTTCCAGTTGGTAATTGCTTCTATCTTAGCAGGATCTACGTGAATACCTTCGTGATTCACCATGTGTCTTAAGAATTGCATTTCTGGTAGCCAAAATTCACACTTCGAAAATTTAGCGTACAACTTTTCTTTTCTTAACAAAGTTAAGAGTGCATGCAAGTGCTGACAATGCTCGACTTGACTTTTGGAATAAATGAGTATATCGTCAATGAATACGATCACAAATTTATCCAAATATGGTTTACAGATTCTGTTCTCATGTCCATGAATGCAGCTGGGGCATTGGTTAATCCGAAGGGCATGACTGTGAACTCATAATGACCATACCTAGTTCTGAAAGCAGTTTTAGGTATGTCTTCTTCTTGTACTTTCAACTGATGATATCCAGACCTTAAGTCTATTTTAGAGAAATATCTAGCTCCTTGTAATTGATCGAAAAGATCATCAATCCTAGGTAATGGGTATCGATTCTTAATTGTAACCTTATTCAATTCTCTATAATCAATACACATTCTCATTGATCCATCTTTCTTTTTCACAAACAACACTGGTGCACCCCAAGGGGATGAACTAGGTTGTATAAATCCTTTGCTTAGTAATTCATCTAATTGCTTCTTTAATTCTAGCATTTCGGTAGGAGCTAATCGATACGGTGCCTTGGCTATCGGTGTAGTTCCTGGAATTAGATGAATCCTAAATTCTACCTCTCTATCTGGTGGCAACCCAGGCAAATCTTCTGGGAATACATCTGGGTATTCTGAGACTACAGGAATTTCCTTGAGTTCTTTTCCTTTAGTACAAATGATTACTGAAATCATATATACTATTCCTTGGTTCCGTTCATAATTAGCAACTTTCATTACTGATATGAACTTTAATGGCTTCCAAGGTTTATCTCCTGCAATCTTAATTACTTCTCCCGTAGGTGCTTGAATTTCTATAGAGTTCTTATCACAAATGATTTGCGCATGGTTGGCTATTAACCAATCCATTCCTAACACAACATCAAACTCGGCTAATTTCATAGGCAATAGGTTTGCAACAAATTTGTGACCTGAGAGTTCTATTTCTACTTTTTGCAAAACCTGATTAATTTCTATGGAATTTCCATCTGCAGTTTCGACTGTAAAAATCTGCCTAACGGTAGTCAATGGTAACTTAAGAGCTTGACAGAATGAAGTATTTATAAAACTTTGGTTTGCACCAGAGTCAAATAATACTTTTGCATAGACGTTATGAACTAAAAACGTACCGGCTATCACATCCGGAATGAGCTCTGCTTCTTGAGTAGTTAGCTGGAAAGCTCTGGCATTTTTCTTAACAGCTCCTTCAACTGGTTGGCCCTTGTTATCGGTGATTTTGTTCAGTTTAGGACATTCGGTTTTGTAATGTCCTGTTTCCCCATAGTGAAAACAGGTTACAGTTTTCTTCTTACAATTCTCTTCACTATGGCCTACAGATTTGCAGAAGTTACAAATTGCATTGCATTTTCCAAAGTGCTTCCTTCTGCAATTTCTACAGAATGGCGGGATGGAAGATTGTCTCGCTCCTTTCTTCTTGAAATTACTGCTATTACCCACCCTAAATCCTTGGGTAATTTTCTGAGCCAATTCTTTCTTCCTATCTTCATTTCTTGTGCGTATCAGTTCGTCGGTTAGGGTGTTGGCTAATTCTACGGCATCGTCAATAGTACGAGGTCTTGCAGCCTTGACGATATTGCGAATTTCGCTAATTAATCCCCAAATATATCGAGAAATGAGTACTGGTTCTGGCGAAGCCAGGTTAGGTACTACTCTCGCATATTCGAAGAATGTCGAAGTATAACCACGACAATCTACCCCGGTCATTCGATGATTGAGGAACTTATTTGCCATCTGTTCCTTCTCATACTCAGGACAGAATTTTCTCTCAACAAGATTCTTAAATTCTTCCCAGGTCATAGCATAAGCCACCCGTCTTCCTTTTGCCTGTAGCACTGTGTTCCACCATTCTAGTGCTCCTTCTTTAAACAAACTTGAGGCATACATGACTTGATCTTCTTCAGCACATTTACTTATTGCAATTACTGCTTTGGTTTTCTCTAACCATCGCAGTGTTGCAGTTGCTCCTTCGTTGCCTGCAAATTCAGTGGGTTTACAAGCAAGGAATTCTTTGAAAGTGCAACCAGGTGTTGCAGCCTTTCGTTTCTTAGGGTGCGGCGTGTGCTGAGATCCATTGTCATGATTTATATGGTCATTGCCCCCGTTTATACTATTACTGAAATTATCTTCGATAGTATGTTTACTAGGAACGATATGTTGCGGATCGTTTGGACTTTTTATAGCAGCAACGAATATTGGAATTGCGTTGGCTATCCCTTGAGCAACAATATTTTCAATATCTTGTTTGGTCATATATTGATCTTCTGGGTGTTGCTCCGATTGATTAACTTCATTTACTGGTTCGTTACCATTATTTGCCATCTGATGATAATTTATTATGAGTAATTAGCAATTAGCAATTTATACAAATAATCGAACAATTTATAACACATAAAGTCAAAATTATCGATTTCTCGATTCCATTTCATATCAGTATAGTATGCATCAATACACACCGATATTTTACAATGTTTTATTCGCTATGTTACAACTGGTTTCACTATTTACTTTTATTATTATACAAAGATAGCTTTTACCACCCTCCTATTTGTCATCCTAAAAACGGAGTTCCCTCTCGTCATATTTCCAGGCAATCTGTCCCCCTATCTCCCTAATCCTATTCCCTGCATCCATCAACTCTTCACCGAAATGGCGAAGTTCAGCCAGATTTTCATTGCTCATTGGTGGATTAGGTAGGGGTTCTGGATCGAACTGTGGAAGGAATGAATAAGGGCTATTGACAATATTTTGAAATTGCCAATCATTCGTCCACCACTCTTCCATTTCTACTGGTTGGAAGTGTACGATTGGATCTAGTATTGCTGGTCCAGCGTTCATAGGAAGTGGATTTTCAATAGGATAGGTAAAAATATTCGTATTGACAGGCTGTAAAGTATCACAGTTGGCCAATAGAATATCTATCTGCTCCTGAAAAGTTACCCTTTGGTTTTGGTTGGAATTCTCCCCAATTTCTACCTGATTTGGTCTAGAACCTTGCCCTATTTCTGTTTCTGTTTCTTGAGAATATTTATCAAACTGTTCCTCCATTAGCCTAGACTCTTCATTGGCTTCAGTTTCCTTTTCTTGCTGTTTAGGGTTTTCCTGGATTATAATTGCCTTTCCTTTTCCTAAAGGGTCGTTATTTCTAGGAGGTTTTGTAACTGGCTTTTTCTTACGTATACGGCTTCCCCACACATAATTTTTCTTTGACCTTCTTTTTGGTTTGGTCAGTGGTGGAGTAGGGAATTTTACAGGTTGGTCCACATCAGCAACATATCCCGTAAATTCATGAGAAACTTCTATATTCACTGGATACAGATTGAGGTTCTGAAAAGCTTCAGATATCTCGTTCATGCTGTGTAGCATATATGCAAAATGCACAAAATATCAAGTTAAAACTTTGGAGCAAAGTTTAACAAATAAACATGGAAGTTTTATTGCACACTATTTGTACAAAATACAGGAAAACACACTCAGATTTATTTCACTCAATTTTATTTATTTACTTCTTGAGAAGTGTTGTTTGCTAAATTTAGGGTATCTAGAGATTTGCATGTTCTGCCACAGTGGCTAACATATACAAATTTTGCCCATTTTTCATCGAGTTTATCTTCCCAAGGTGATTTCTTAATTAACTCCTGGGTTTCCTTTTTAATCTTCTTTTCTCTGATTTGCTCCTTACTTTTCTTAATAATCATATTCCTTTTTCTAGGAGAAAGCGGATATTCATAATTTGCTTTTTGCACAAATATTCCTTCTTCAGGAATTGTAGGGAGCTTTGAAAATTTAGTTTTGGATGAACTTCCCTCTTCGTAAATTGATCTATCTAATTTAAGATAGATATCTTGTAACTTTTGCTTACCCATACTGTAGTTAACAAACAATCAGTTAAGAAGCACATAAACACATAATCACATAATAGTAATCAGGAAAAATTAAGTATCGTTTAAATACTTAATTAGCTTAACTTAGTGGCTCTGATACCACCTTGTTTCTGTCACGGCCCCCGACCCGGTTTGACCCGTTTCAGGAGCCGCGGGACAGAAATCCTGCGGTACTTTATTTATTGTGAGTTTAGCAGCGGAAATTTTATTTACAGGATCGGCTAAGTTAAAATTTTTCCCGATTATTTTATTTCACAATTCGGGATAAAACCCCGATAATTTACAATAACAAGATTTTATTGATAAAACATATTTCTTTATTTGATATTGAGCCACTATCTTAAGCTTGAAATGCTTCCCCTGCATTTTTCCTGAATTACAGCAGATCACCTGAAACATGTTTGAAAAAGATTTGGTCAGCGGGGAAATACTGAGTGAATTATTCTAGTTACTGGAAAATGACACATTTGTTATAATTCACAGTGTTAAGATCTTTTACAATGTTTCTGATATCAACCAATCTACCCACAGTACTTTACCACTCGACCCATTGGCCCACCTGTACAATGGTGTCTGTGATTATGGTCATATCACCCAATGGCTGCCCCAATGGTGACGATTATCAAGTAATGTGCACAATACCCCACATACCGGCTGTAATTTGGTGATTACATAAACTTAATCACTGTAAGTTATAATTCTGAAAATAATTTGGAGTATTGTAAATAGTTAACAACTCACAAACTGTGAGAAAAGAGTTTATAAAAGAAGAATAACTCACATTGCAGATTTAGTACTGACAGAATATGATTTTAGCCCTGTTAACCTAATTTCAACAATAATGCACACAAAACAGGGTTAGTGATCAATACAGCAGTTACGATAACTCACGAGATCAAATTCTCACAATGAATGACAAAGTGCAATACTTCAACTCATTTATCGAATTAACGACAAACGACAAAGTATAATACTTCAACTCATTTATCGAATTATCGACAAACGACAAAGTATAACCCAATGTGGGCGGCACTTAGACATTCTTTGGATATATTGATCCCGGAAAATGAATCGTAATAGCGATCGAGTAATTACCCTGTTCCGCGGCAGCACCTCGTGTGTAGTGTGTGTTTAATTTATAGTAATTCGGCCTAATAACGACGTACAGAAGGTTTCTGATCGACGTTTTAACATCAATAGTCGACTGCCAAGGTCGGCTATTTATAGCCCAAAATTCGACTCGCATACGGACCGTATGCATGGACCCTTGCGGTCCGTAAGGGAGCCGGTTGGCTTACGGTCCGTAAGGACTAAGCTTTACGGTCCGTAAAGGGTGCGTTTTAGCTTGTAGACTAGCCTAGTCAGTGGCATAGCTTTGGTGATTCAGAAGTCTTCGAAATTTCTCAAATAGACAACGAATTATAAAGATAAATATCAGTTAGGGTTTAACCCCCCTGAGTTTTAGGGGCCCTGATCCTGATTCCGATTATTCCGGAAATTTCAGGGTTAGTGCGAAATTACTTGGGTGTCTCAATTAGGGTTTCCTTATTGACTAATTATCATTCTAATTATTACTTTTAATAAGAGTTGTTACATCGCGGCCCACATTAAATCACCCATAACCTTAACGCGACCCGCATTAGACCTGATTTCCAAGATTTTCAAATCTTTTGTAATGATTAACCTGACCTTTCGGTTTCGAAGGGGTAACTTTGCGATTTGGCCCTCGATTATATACAATTAAGGGCCTCGTGACTTTTACCCGCATTGTTAAGTCCTCGGTTAGTTTAATTACTATCCGAAAAGCCTTAACTTTTATTGTTGACGCTGTTAACCCCTCGCATACGAATTTGATCATAACTTTCTCGTTTTAAAACGGAACTTCGCGAAATTTATATCGTATATTCTAGTGAGCGTATTTTACTGTTACAAAGCCTCGGGTTTGTCAAAGGGTCACTCAGAGGTATAAATTAAACATGTTGACACGATTAACCCCTGTAGCTTGTAATCTCTCACTTTCTTCCGCGTTTCGCTCCGTACGATCCATGATTTATTCGTTTGAAGGTACGAGTATCATTTAGGGTTACTATATAGTATATTTACCCTTCGTTGACATTTTTAACCCTCGAATTTACATACTTTCAAGGTTTGTTAACTTTAGTCCTTTATTTAGTATTTAATACCACGTGTGAACTCATGACACGTGTCAACACATTATTGGACACAAAATTTCGAGGTGTTACATCCTCACCCCCTTAAAATAAATCTCGACCCGAGATTTACTGAAATAAATAAGGGTATTTTTCTTTCATCGTGGATTCAACCTCCCACGTGAATTCGAGACCTCTACGGGCATCCCATTTGACCTTAACAATAGGTACATGCTTCCTTCGAAGCTTCTTTACCTGTCGATCTTCAATCGACAAAGGTTTTTCCACAAATTTTAAGCTCTCATCTATATGCACATCTGTGTGGGGTATCACCAGTGATTCATCAGCGAAGCACTTCTTTAGATTGCAGATGTGGAACACAGTGTGAATTCCATTGAGCTCTTCTGGTAAGTTCAACTTATAGGCAACGGACCCGACACGTTCGATAACCTCGAAAGGTCCTATGTATCTCGGGCTTAGTTTGCCCTTCTTACCAAAACGCATCACCCCCTTCCAGGGTGATACCTTAAGCAACACTTTTTCACCTACTTCGAAGTGAAAATCTTTACGCTTTGGATCTGCGTAACTCTTCTGCCTATCTCGGGCAGCCTTGAGACGGTCTCGAATCTGGACAATCTTGTCCGTCGTTTCGAAGACTATCTCTGGTCCTGATAATTGGACATCTCCAACTTCCGCCCAACAAACAGGCGATCTACACTTTCTACCGTATAATGCCTCGAAGGGCGCAGCCTTAATGCTGGTATGGTAGCTATTGTTGTAGGAGAATTCGATTAGTGGTAGGTTCTTATCCCAACTACCACCCAAATCGATAGCACATGCACGTAGCATGTCTTCCAACGTTTGAATAGTACGCTCACTCTGACCGTCTGTCTGAGGATGGTAAGCCGTACTAAAATTCAAACGTGTGCCCAAAGATTGCTGGAAGCTTTTCCAAAAATGAGACGTGTATCTAGTATCTCGGTCAGAGATAATAGACACAGGTATGCCATGTAAGGCTACAATCTTATCAACGTATAACTGGGCCAACATGTCGGAGCTATAAGTCTCCTTGATGGGTAAGAAATGTGCTGACTTAGTCAGTCTATCAACTATGACCCATATTGTATCATTTCCTTTCCTTGTCTTGGGTAACTTGGTAATAAAATCCATAGTTACACATTCCCACTTCCATTCAGGGAGTTCAGGCTGTTGTAGCAAGCCTGGCGGCTTTTGATGCTCAGCTTTGACTTGCGCACAAGTCAAGCATTTGGCTACATAAGTGGCTACAGACTTTTTCAAGCCTATCCACCAATAATTTGCCTTAGATCTTGATACATCTTATCAGCTCCAGGGTGAACAGAATATTTGGAACTATGAGCTTCCTGGAGGATAACATCTCGTAGTCCTCCATAAATTGGAACCCATATTCGTCCATTTAATCGTAAAATTCCGTCCTTGCTAAGAGTTAACTGCTCCTCAGTTACTCCTAACTTTTCTTTAGGATAGTTAGCTTCCAACACAGCTTCTCTCTGTGCAGCTAACAACCTTTCAATCAAATTATTCTTCACTTCAATGCTCTTGGCATTGATTCGGATGGGTTTCACCCTTTCCTTTCGACTTAAGGCATCAGCGACTACATTCGCCTTGCCGGGATGATATCTGATTTCACAATCATAATCATTTAAAGTCTCCATCCAACGGCGTTGCCTCATGTTTAATTCCTTCTGATTAAATATATGTTGAAGGCTCTTATGATCAGAATAGATCACAAACTTGATACCATACAGATAATGCCTCCACAGTTTTAGTGCGAACACAACGGCACCCAGCTCCAAGTCATGGGTGGTGTAATTCTTCTCATGCACCTTTAACTGTCTCGAAGCATAGGCAATAACCTTGCCTTTCTGCATGTGCACACCTCCCATGCCAGTGTGTGATGCGTCGCAGTAAATTACGAACTCTTAGGTACCTTCAGGTAATGTCAGCACAGGAGCGTTGCTCAATTTTTGCTTCAGAATATCAAAGGACTCTTGCTGCTTAGGGCCCCAAACGAACTTTACTTTCTTCTTGGTCAAGGAAGTTAAGGGCGCAGCGATCCTTGAAAAAATTTCAATGAATCGCCTGTAATATCCTGCTAACCCCAGGAAGCTACGAATCTCTGTAGGCGTCTTTGGCTCTTGCCAATTCATGACAGCTTCTACTTTAGCGGGATCCACTTGGATACCACGCTCGCTGACAACATGTCCTAGAAATTGGACTTCTCGAAGCCAGAAGTCGCACTTAGAGAATTTGGCATAGAGTTTCTCATGATGCAGGAGTTTGAGAATACAGCGAAGGTGTTTCTCATGGTCAGCTTGGTTCTTAGAATAGATAAGAATGTCGTCAATGAAAACGATGACGAATTTGTCTAAGTACGGCTTGCAAACGCGATTCATGAGATCCATGAACGCAGCCGGTGCATTAGTGAGCCCAAAAGGCATCACTAGGAACTCATAGTGACCATATCGAGTTCTAAATGCGGTTTTATGTACGTCTTCATCTCTGACTTTCAGTTGATGGTAGCCTGACCTCAAGTCAATCTTCGAGAAATAACTTGCCCCTTGTAACGGATCGAACAAATCGTCGATCCTCGGCAAAGGATACATATTCTTTATCGTGACTTTGTTAAGCTCGCGATAATCGATGCATAGACGCATCGATCCGTCCTTCTTCTTGACAAACATGACTGGTGCCCCCCAGGGAGACGAACTAGGTTTGATGAAACCTTTAGCCAGCAGTTCATCCAGTTGGGTCCTTAACTCCTTCATTTCGGTTGGTGCTAACCTGTAAGGTGCTCTAGCAACAGGTGCTGCTCCAGGGATGATATCGATCCTGAATTCCACTTGCCTATCTGGTGGCAAACCAGGTAGATCTTCAGGGAAAACTTCTGGATATTCCGAAATGACGGGAATGTCTTCTATCTTCGGTTTAGGCTCATCAAAAATCACCTGTGCCATGTAGATGACACAACCCTTCTTTAGACATTTTGAAGCCTTGAGCATAGTCACTTGCTCAGGCAATCCGTACTGGGTATCTCCCCGAATGGTAAGCGATTCACCAGACGGAGTCTTTATCACCACTTGCTTTCTGTTGCAGACGATTAGGGCCTGGTTGTGAGATAACCAGTCCATACCCAGAACTATGTCAAAACCAGCCAATTTAAAGGGAAGTAGAGATAGAGGAAAAGAGTGGTTCTTAATGGATATCACACATCCATCTAACACAGTGGAGACGGTTTCTATGGTGCCATCTGCTAGCTCTACCTCATAATTCACATTTAAGGTTTTGATAGGCATATTCAGCAATTTGCAAAATTTATGATCTACGAAAGACTTATCAGCGCCCGAATCAAAAAGTACTCTTGCAAAGATATCATTTACGAGGAAAGTACCTGTGATCACGTTATCGTCTAGCACTGCTTCTTTCGCATCCATTCTGAAGACTCTCGCATTGGTCTTCTTGGCCTCTTCAGGCTTCTTGGCATTTTTAGGGCAGTTGGTTCTAATGTGCCCCTTCTCGTTGCAACTGTAGCAAGTTGCATCCTTTATCTTTTTGCAATCCACGGTCTTGTGGTCCTTGGACTTGCATAACCCGCAAGCAAATGACTTTGACTGAGTCTGCGAGTTTGATTCGAGTCTGCACTTCCCATAATGGTGTCTCTTGCAATTCTTGCACTTGGGCTTCTCACCAGACTGTTGCCCATCCTTCCTTGACTCAGACCCTCTCTTGTTGTCATCGTTTCCAGGGTGTTTCTTATTCGACCTTCGTGAAGTATCATCTTCACGCTTTCTCTTCTCAGCCTCTTTGTTCCTCAGCGATCTTTGTCGGACTGCATCCAGAGTGAGGGACAAAGATATGTCGGCTACAGATCTAAAGGTCGCTGGCCGAGAGGCCTTTACGCTTGCCTTTATTTCGGGGGCTAAACCACCGATAAAACGAGCTATTCTCTTTGGCTCCGGGGTTACCAGATACGGAACCAACCGGGACATTGTGTTGAAGCTCGTGAGGTAAGCTTGACAGTCAAGGTTCGTCATAACCAACGATAGAAAGTCGGTCTCGATCTTTTCAACCTCATATTGAGGGCAGAAATTTTCCTTAATGAGAGAAATGAATTCCTCCCATGTCATGCTGTATAAAACAGTCTTCCCTGAGGCCTGAACCAGAGACCTCCACCAAGCCAGGGCCTCGCCCTTGAATGATTGTGAAACAAACTTTACCACGTCTCTCTCTGCACAGCCACTGATGTCCACCACGGTGTCCATCTCGTCTAGCCACGTCATACAATCTACCGCGCCTTTCTCCCCCGTGAAGTCTCGGGGTTTGCATGATACGAAATACTTGTAGGTGCAGCCCCTGGCGCGAGATGCATCAGTATACACCTTTTCTTTAGGACCAACACTGTTTTCATTGGATGAGTGTTTATCATCGTCCTTTTTGGGTTTAGACGGTGGTTTGCTGTGAGATTTTGAGTGGGTTTTTGGCCTTGAGTGTGGTTGAGATATGGTTCTGCTCCGGGATTCAGTATACTCTTCGTATTGTCGATCCAGGGCTGCCTTAACAGCACCGTCGACAAGAGCTTTCAATTCCGCGCCCGTCAAATGAATCTGGGCATTATCATTTTCATCTTCTTTCGAGTGGATATTCACTTCATTAGGATCAGCCATTGTAACTTGAATCTGCTACAGAAGATAACGAAAATGTTTTATTTAGGAGTTTATTATGGAATTGTCTTTTATGGCAATTCATTAACCATGGTAAACAGAGACCATATCTGGTTAATTTGTTACTCACTTCTATTTAGGATTTGAATATAACTTATCCTAATTACAAACAATATTGCTAGTGGCATAAAAGCCTAGTCACGAGGACATTTTTTATAATATTAGCCGGGATTACAGAGAATCAAGGCATGAAGGTTTGAACCGTAGTCCTTTTACCTTTTCTGACGGGGAGTCATAGACCACCACTGTCCTTTGTCTTATATGACAATAAGTATGGCCCGTAGGCATTACATCACTAATGGATGTTTAATAAGTTTGGCCCGTAGGCACTACATCACTAATAGATGTTTAATAAATGATCATCTTTATTGACGATTTAACCCATGATTTATAAATCACTAATCTGGGCTTTGGAATCCTTAGAAGGATTCTTATATAAGAATGACGCGTGCGATTTTAACGAATCACATCTGCCATGAACGTTAACATGATTACAGAGGTTAACAGGAAATCTGAATCTTTTAATCAGGTTTTACCATCTTGGCCGGATCTTACAATGACACCTGGCTAGGTTTCACTCTTAAGATTCTTTATTTAGGCAGATTTAAATTTAAAAGGAATGATTTTTGATTTATTTCATATATAATAATAACAAAAATGAAATTTATAACATAACATTCCATAAATTTCAAATATGATTACACGCTGCCCTAAACGGGACTTTTTAAATAAATAATTACCTACGCAGAGGTTTATAGAAAAACAAGTCCACGCAGGGACCAATACAAGATAGATGTCCACGCAGGGACTAAAAGATAAGTCCACGTAGGGACTGAAATACGATAAATTTCCACGCAGGGACTAAATTGCAAATACAACAATACATAAGGAGACTAATGGTCTCTTTTCTTCCTCCCTTTTAGTAGGTTTGCTAGGCCCTTGAGAAATCCACGATTACTCTTACGTTCTTGTTCAAAGTCTCGTTCCACACGGTTTAGACGGTGGAGTATTTCTTCTTGCTCCGGTGGAGAAAAACGTGGCTGCTGCGACGGTTGCTGAACCGGAGGTCTAGGAGGTATTGGATACCCATGAGCTAAGTAATCTGGTCTCCAAGAGGTTCCATGGAGAGCATTGTAATTAGCCGCTACCACGTATGGATCGGCATCATAGTTATAGTTGTAGTGCGTGTGAGTCGGCTGCTCAAACGGATTGTATGCGGTGGAGCCGCCGTACGCTGGTATCGGATTATCGTATCCGAATGGTGGCGGAGGTGGTGCAACTGGTGCAGAATTCACCTCTGCAGGGTGACCCGAAGGTTCACCTAATTGTGGTTCTTCTTCAGGCACTGACGGAAAGTGACTCGCACTCGAGTGGCGAGGGGTGCTGAAATGGAATTCCCCTCCTCGGGTGGACATCCGCGCGCCTGATCTTTTACGCCTTGGCGGATCTGGAATTACTGGTTGAACCAGTGGCGGTGGCTGTGGCGTAACTGCCACGAACCGCGAATCCTCAGAAGGATCCTGCTGTTGCTGTTGATCATGAGGCGAGAAATGATGTGAAGGTGTAAAGTACCAATTACATTGGTCAAACCTCGCCTGGTAACTGTCGGGACCTTGATAGGGTGTTCCATGAAAGGATGACCCATCAGAGATCTCGATTGGATGGTTGGGAGTACCCCTTGCAGGCTCGACGGGGTCTGTATCCTCGTCCATATCCACTGCATTATCTTCAGAAAAGTGATCCTCTGGTCCTAAAGGGTTATACCCTATTGGCTCTTGGACATAATCCGCCGGGTTAAACTGTCCCATGAAGAAAGGTGAAGGATCGCCATAAGAACGGTGCGAAGCAGATCGCTGGAGAGGTATAAATGATGGTTGAGGGTTATTGGGGTCATTTTCTGAGTTTGGTTCAAAAGAATGGCGGTACGAAGGTGTTGAGCTATGCGAGGTAGAATGTCTCGCAGGTTCAAAGAGGTTTCTTCTTCGTCTCTGTGGTTCCTCACTTCTTGTACTGGAAGGAGCTCGCATGTTCGAAGGTCCAGCCTCGTGACCGTTGTGAGTAATGATCTGTCCCTTGCCTCTTCCTCCTCTTCCTCGTCTGATTGCTGGTGGCATATTTCCTGCTTTTAAAACTTTAAATAACAATAAACAATAAAAAGACAAACTGGAATAACAATTCGAATTTGTCCTATGTTCTTGTCTAGACTCAAGAATGTGCAATTGTGTCACTGAGATTAAACACATAAGGATAGTGTTTAATTCACTCAATGTTGGCTCTGATACCAACCTGTCACACCCCGATTTCCACGTGTCTCACCGGTGGGCCCGGTGGGGGATTATCGTGACGTAGTTGGCAACAATATAGTCAAACCACACAATATATGAATGCACAGCGGAAGCATAAAGATAATTATATTTCAACCATTGTTTGTAATATCAAATGTATTACGAATAGTCGAAAAGTATCCACAGGGGATCAAATAAAAATATAAGTATTGTTCAACGGACGAAGGCATCTTAAGCTTGCGAGACTCTTTAAGATGCTAAGGAGCTATAGCCAGCCAATTACGTTTAGTACCTGCATTTAATCTTTTTGGGAAAATACGTCAGTTTACACTGGTACATACATTCAACCGACACTTTTGAAAAATGTTTATTAAAATTGATTTGAATGCACAAGGCACAAACTCTTTTATAACTTGGGAGAATTATTTAAATTTATAATCTTGTGAACGAATTACATGTTCCTTATGCGTTCAGTAGGCCGGATCAAGTCCGGGTTAAAGATCAATAGACACACCACAGCGATATATTTATGCACTGACGAGTGTACGCCTACACTCCGCGCTTAGGTCGTGGCCATTTCGTAAAATGATGCCAGGGATATCCGGGACATGGTCATTAACCCCCCAAAGGCTTTTAAGTAACAAGACTGTTTAAACGAGCCGATCAAATTTATTCAATTACCCACTTAACTGTGGAGAATTTGATGCCCGATCAAGCGGTATGCTATATACCGTAACCCAAGCCCGTATAACGGAAAATAAGTTAAAAGTATTTACCTTTGCAAGTATAAATCCTTAATCGAAATAAATTGCAGATAGCTTTTACTGGTCTCCTATTCTGGAACGGAGGTTTAAAATAACCTATTAGAATCCTAACGGGTCTTTAATTTAGCCGTAGCTTAGACCGGTCAGTTTCAACGGATAGTTACGGTTTGATCGCGTGAAAGGCGAAAACCGTGAATGGAATGTGATTTGGACCCAACAAGTTTGGAGACTTGTTTTATATGGGTATAACAATCACACTCTGGATTTTGGGGACAAAACAATATGGTTTGACCCGTTTCGGCTAGTTTATGTAAACTAGTTACACAAGCCGAACCGTGCGCGCAAATGACGTAACGGGTAACCGTAAGAGTCCTACACTGGTTTCTTAAGTCAATATACTTTAAAGAGGTTGGGGTATCAGCAGGATACCTTCCGTAATGCCCGTAACGAGTTTAAATCCATTTTATGCCCCGTAGGGGTATTTCGGTCTTTTTAAAGATCATAAAAGAGGTTTTTGAGTTCTATAGGAAATTTGAGTTTCCCGAACAGTTTATAAAGTCTAAAAACTTTATTTATTATTTAAAATCAGTAGCAACTGGAATCGGGTCAAAAGACCTTGTAGAACTCAAGTTATGGCCGAAAAGGGTATATTCGGTATTTACCGAACCGTTGCCATAACCGCAGGTTATGAGCAGGTTAAAAATAATTAAAAATCTTTAAAAATCTTTAAAAATCCCAAAATATTATTTTACATCAGTGTGTAAAAGGTTTGGTGTCGAAATCTGGGTTTAGATAGGCGTTATGCTAATTGCGCTATTTAATTACTAAAGTTTCCGTAATTTGCGCTATTTAGCATAACTCCTATTCTGGACCTCGGATTTGTCGTGAAATTTTAGGGACATGCTTAGAAATCAATAACTAAGGTTATGGTTCTTTCACATGTCCGAAATTCTCGTTTTAATTTAAAAAGGGCGTTACGGTCAACTTTTAAGCATTTAACGGAATTGTGTAAAAGACTCGGACAAACAACGAACCGGTCACAGAGAGTTATACCATCATGTAACCTGGTCCTACGAGAGTCCTAAGGCATATCTAAATCATACTTTAACGGGTCAGAACTGAAGTCAATGCATAAGTCAAAGCTTTGCGACTTTCGGCTCCGAACCGGGTCAAAACAGTAAATGGTCGGATCAAACAAGCTTAGACTAGTTAATATACTTATTATCATGTTTTATGAGTGTTTAAACAGGTTACACATCGTCCACATTACTGATTATGCATTAAATCGCAAAATGGCATTTCTGTTGGCTTTTTCTAAGCACGTTTGACTCGACATTTGGACTAGTTAGAGTGGGAATCAGAGGGTGCCCTTTTAGGGGTTTAAAGCCCTCATGATTACCAACATATAACTACCTTTGATTCGATAAATCACTGGACCATTTGTGATTTATCGCAAAGTCAATCGTTAATTACGACGGATTGACTTTTAAGCTAAACTATGCATAAACTAAGCCATAAAAGGGTAGGCACACTTACAGAAGCTTGGTGCACGACTAGGGATGAAAGAAGAATACTTGAGGGCTCCAGAAATGAACTTGAAGGCAGGTTTGAGGTGTGTTTCACAATGGTGCAATGCCTTGCCTTTTATAGTGAATTTCCATGCTCAAGATCATTACAACTCACTCTAGGATTGCTCATGGATGATCAGCATGTGTCCTAAGGTGCTAGGGGACATGTAGAGGGCACCCATGCTTCAATAAATGCCTCAATGATCGTTTACATGCTCAAACAATGAATCTGTCCAAGAATTCTGCATCTGGGACCTTCACGCAGCCCGCATTAGGATCAGGCAACCTTTACGCGGGCCGCCTAAATCCTAATGTCAGAAAACGAATCAGCAGGTGGCTCGCGGCCCGCATTAAATCACCCATAACCTTAACGCGGCCCGCATTAGACCTGATTTCCAAGATTTTCAAATCTTTTGTAATGATTAGCCTGACCTTTCGGTTTCAAAGGGGTAACTTTGCGATTTGGCCCTCGATTATTTACAATTAAGGGCCTCGTGACTTTTACCCGCATTGTTAAGTTCTCGGTTAGTTTAATTACTATCCGAAAAGCTTTAACTTTTATTGTTGACGCTTTTAACCCCTCGCATACGAATTTGATCATAACTTTCTCGTTTTAAAATGGAACTTCGCGAAATTTATATCGTATATTCTAGTGAGCGTATTTTACTGTTACAAAGCCTCGGGTTTGTCAAAGGGTCACTCAGAGGTATAAATTAAACATGTTGACACGATTAACCCCTGTAGCTTGTAATCTCTCACTTTCTTCCGCGTTTCGCTCCGTACGATCCATGATTTATTCGTTTGAAGGTACGAGCATCATTTAGGGTTACTATACAGTATATTTACCCTTCGTTGACATTTTTAACCCTCGAATTTACATACTTTCAAGGTTTGTCAACTTTAGTCCTTTATTTAGTATTTAATACCACGTGTAAACTCATGACACGTGTCAACACATTATTGGACACAAAATTTCGAGGTGTTACACTAGGATTCCTTCTCGAGTCTAGACTACAATCATTAGGGCTCTCACGAAAAATATTTTTACAACATGTTTTCATTGCATACACAAAATGCCCAGATCCAGGAAAACAAACATTTTTACAAAAGGAAGGACACGAAACACGATTGCAAGGTTTACATATGTGGTTTAGTATGGGAGACTAGGTGGTCTAGTCTGGGAAACTAGGTGGTATAGTATGGGAGACTAGGAAGGATAGACAAGGATTTGTGAGGAATAGTGAAGATACATGATTACATTGTCTTTGATTGCATGCTAAATGATAGTGGTTAATATATGTGCATATGTTATGATTGTTCTGTTACAGACAATATGTCTTCATCCGAGAGTGGATTGTCCGACACTGATGACCCTATGGCTATTGTTTCCGATGACGAGATTGCCCCAGATCCGGAGATCTTTGCATCTGATACGGAGAGCGACCCAGACGACGACGACTTTCAGCCATTTGCGTTGCCTGATTTTGGAGATGATCTACCGCTTGCTGATGGTATTCTAGATGAGGATCTTTTTCTTATTCCTATTCCAGTCCATGATCATCTTATCATCGGGCATCCCGATGGCGAGCATGTCGTGGCACCGATCCTCGCTCCTATTCCTCTCATGGTCATTCCGCCTGAGGATTGGCCTTTTGACGACCTATTTAATGATGACATCGATTTGTTTGTTGATGACGCCCATGGCGATGGAGAGTTAGTTGAGGGCGTTGTTGCTAGTCCACCTATTGAGATTCTTGTTATCGAGATATCTTCTGATTCTAGCCTACACTCTGTCTCAGATTCCTTTGAGTCTGTGACTTCTTCAGCCTTATAGGCAGTTCGATTGCAGCGTTACCCCATTGACTTTGATGATGATACGGCTATGTCAGCTGCACCGTCTCCTCCACACGATCCCGAGCTTGACCTTGAGCTAGATTTTGTTCCTGATGATCAGCCTGATGTTGCACCTGCTGATCCTGAGCCCTTACCTGATCATGACACTATTCCTTTTGGCATACCTGACATTGCACCCCTCATACCTGACCCAGTCCCTGCACCCATTGACCCTCCTGTTATTGAGCCATTTGTCCCTCCACCTGCACCCGCACCCGCTGATGTTGCTCCTTTTCACCCAGTGGAGTCTGATGTCCATCGTGTTGATTTACCTATCGTTTTTCTTCAGGATATACCCGCACCCCGTCCAGTGGAAGGTTCTTCAGGCCAGCCGCCTAGTCACGATCCTTATGTTCCAGCAGCTTTTCTACACATCCCTCAGTCCACACCATTTGCTCCTTTCACTTCTTCGCCACTTGATGAGCCATTCCGTTGGTTCCCACTGTATACTATGCCGATTTCAGATCCCTACCATCCCTCTCATTTTGGAGGCTACACACGGGATGAGTTACTTTTGTCACTTCAGCTTCAGTTTGAGACTATGAGTCGCAGGATTTTGGAGCTTGAGTCGATTCCACGCCGTCCACATTGTTCTTGTCAGTCACCTTTTGCGACTCCACCTGCTTCATTTATTCCTTATCCAAATTTTGATGTTCGATTTCTGACCGTTGAGCAGCATATCAGTTACTTGCTTCGACCTGTCCACGAGCTTGAGGAGAAGTTTGCGCATGTGTGCATCTTGCTTTTCTTTCCTCCACCTCCTCCTCTACTACCACCATCAGCATAGTTGGTTTTTGGTTTTATGTAGGTTGCATTACTTTTGATGAGAGCACCGCTATTGAGCTGAGCTTGTGAAGCCTTTTGGAGATCACCTTTTGACTGTATGACTTTTGTAGATTCGTAGACTTATTGGGCAAGGGTAGTGTGACCCTGTGTTTCCTTTTGGATATGTTACACTTTGTAAAACATGTAACAGTAATTTGTGGTGGATGATTAATGAAAGCTCAATCGTCATGTTCTCATTAAACATATTGTTGGGTTACTTGATATGCTATGATTGTATTGATTACCCGATTGCTTGCTATAATAAATGCTATTACATATACGTACTATATATTTATTATACGAATATGACCTGACCTATACAATCTTCTTCTTAGAAGATGCCTCCTCGAAGGAACATTCAGTTGCCTACAACCGAGGCAAAACTGCAAGAACGAATTTCACAGGCAATCGCACAACATAAGGCCCTACGCTCTGAGCACAGCGGAGGTTCCTCAGGAAATAACCCACCTCACGATAATATGTTTAAGTCGCCTAAGACACATTACAATACGTTTGGACATTTCCAAGTGCATTTTGCTAATCCCTTCTGTGAATGATGTTACTTGTACAGGTTGTACTTACAAGCAGTTCCTTGACTGCATGTAACACCTCGAAATTTTGCGTCCAATAATGTATTGACACGTGTCTTGAGTTTACACGTGGTGTTAAATACTGAATAAAGGACTAAAGTTGACAAACATTGAAAGTATGTAAATTCGAGGGTTAAAAATGTCAACAAGGGATAAATATACTGTACAGTAACCCTAAATGATGCTCGTACCTTCAAACGGATAAATCATGGATCGTACGGAACGAAATGCGGAAGAAAGTGAGAGATTACAAACTACAGGGGTTAATTGTGTCAACATGTTTAAGTTATACCTCTGAGTGACCCTTTAACATACCGGAGGCTTTGTAACGGTAAATTACGCTCACTAGAATATACGATATAAATTTCGCGAAGTTTCGTTTTAAAACGAGAAAGTTATGAACAATTTCGTATGCGAGGGGTTAGAAGCGTTAACAATGAAAGTTAAGGCTTTTCGGACAGTTATTAAACTAACCGGGGACTTAACGGCGCGGGTAAAAGTCACGAGGCCCTTATTCGTAAATAAACGAGGCCCAAAACGCAAAGTTACCCCTTCGAAACCGAAAGGCCAGGGCATTTATGACAAAAGATTTGAAAATCTAGAAAATCAGGTCTCAGGCGACCCGCATTAGAGAAACAAGGAAGCTCACGCGGGCCGCGAGCCATATGCAGATTCGTTGCCTGACAAGAAGATTCAGGTGGCCCACTTAAGGGAAGCCTGATCCTTAATGCGGGCCGCGTCAGACCACCAGATGCAGAAAACATGCACAGGTTCACTGTTTGCTATTTTAACCGACCTTGGGTGCAATTATGGCAGCATGGGCGCCCCCTACACGTCCCCTAGCACTCAGGGACAGCTGCTGATCATCCATGAGCAATTATAGACTGAGTTGTGATGATCTTGTGCTCAAATTTTCACTATAAAAGGCCATGTAGTACACACAACATACCTCAAACCTGCTTTCTTGATCACCTCTGGAGCTCAAGAGCATTCTTCTAACATCTCTGGTCATGTACCAAGCTTCTGTAAGTTTGCCTAACCCTTTGTGGTTTAGTTTTTACATAGTTTTAGCTTAAAAGTCAATCCGTCGTAATTAACGATTGACTTAGCGATAAATCACAAACGGTCCAGTGGTTTGTCGAATCAAAGGTAGTTATATGTTGGTAATCATGTGGGCTTTAAACCCCAAAAAGGGCACCCTCTGATTCCCACTCTAACTAGTTCGATTGTCGAGTCAAACTTGCTTAGAAAAAGTCAACAGAATGCTATTTTGCGATTTTACGCATAATCAGTAATGTAGATAGCGTGCAACCTGTTTTAACACTCATATAACATGGTAATAAGTATATTAACTAGTCTAAGCTTGTTTGATCCGACCATTTTCTGTTTTGACCCGGTTCGGAACCGAAAGTCGCAAAAACTTTGACTTTTGCTTTGACTTCAGTTCTGAACCGTTTTGGTATAATTTAGATATGCCTTAGGACTCTCTTGGGACCAGGTTACATGATGGTATGACCCTCTGTGACCGGTTCGTTGTTTGTCCGAGTCTTTAACACATTTCCGTTAAATGCTTAAAAGTTGACCGTAACGCCCTTTTTACTTTCAAACGAGAATTTTGAATATGTGAAAGGACAATAACCTTAGTTACTGATTACTAAGCATGTCCCTAAAATTTCACGTCAATCCGAGGTCTAGAATAGGAGTTATGCCAAATAGCGCAATTACGGAAACGTTAGTAATTAAACGACGCAATTAGCATAACGCTTATCTAAACCCAGATTTCGGCACCAAACCTTTTACACACTGATGTAAAATAATATTTTGGAATTCTTAAAGATTTTTAATTATTTTTAGCCTGCTCATAACCTGCGGTTATGGCGTCGGTTCGGTAAATACCGAATATACCCTTTTCAAGCATAACTTGAGTTCTACAAGGTATTTTGACCCGATTCCAGTTGCTACTGATTTTAAATAATAAATAGAGTATTTTGGACTTTATAAACTGTTCGGAAAACTCAGATTTCCTGTAGAACTCAGAAACCTCTTTTATAATCTTTAAAAATGACCGAAATACCCCTACGGGGCATATAATGGATTTAAACTCGTTACGGGCATTATGGAAGGTATCCTACGGATACCACAACCTCTTTAAAGCACATTGACTTAGGAAACCTGTGTAGGACTCTTACGGTTACCCGTTACGCCTTTTGCGCGCACGGTTCGGTTTATGTAACTAGTTTACATAAACTAGCCGATACGGGTCAAACCTTATCGTTTTCATCTCAAAATCCAGAGTGTGGTTATATTACCCATATGAAACAAGTCTTCAAACTTGTTGGGTTCGAATCACATTCCATTCCCGGTTTTCGCCTTTCATGCGATTAAGCCGTAATTATCTTTTGAAACCAACCGGTCTAGCTAAAGCTACATTAAAGACCCATTAGGATTCTAATAGGTTGTTATAAACCTTCGTTCCAGAATAAGAGACCAGTAAAAGATACTTTCATTTATTTGATTGAGGATATTTCTTGCAAAGGTAAATAGTTTTAACTTATTTTCCGTTATACGGGCTTGGGTTACGGTATTTAAAATGCCGCTTGGTCGGGCAATTGACCCCAATTCATTAGTAGTTGGGTATTATCAATGTGACCCGTTTAAAAACTTGTTTTGTTGGCTTTACGCCTTTGGGAGCTTAATGACCATGTCCCGGATATCCTTGGCATCATTTTACGAAATGGCCACGACCTGACACACGGGTGTAGGCGTACACCCGTAATGTGTCTATATTATTAAAGGTATAACCATTGGTTTTCCCGCCACGGCTTTATGCTTTGTGGCGTGTCTATTAACCTTTAACCCGGCACGACCCGGGCGACCGAACGCATAGTAGACATGTAATTCTTTTACAAGATTTAATTATAAATTTTCCCAAGTTATAAAGAGTTTGTGCCATGTGCATTCAAATCAATTTTATTAAACATTTTACAAAAGTGTCGGTTGAATGTATTTACCAGTATAAACTGACGTATTTTCCCAAAAAGATTAAATGCAGGTACTAAGCGTAATTGGCTGGATATTTCTCCTTAGCATCAATAAAGAGTCTCGCAAGCTTAGGATGCCTACGTCTGTTGAACAATACTTATATTTTATTTTGATCCCCTGTGGATTATATTTCAACGATCGTGATACTTTGATATTACATTCAATGATTGAAATATATTTATCTTTATGCTTCCGCTGTGCATTTATATATTGTGTGGTTTGACTATATTGTTGCCAACTACGTCACGGTAATCCCCCACCGGGCCCACCGGTGATACACATGGAAATCGGGGTGTGACAGGTTGGTATCAGAGCCAACGTTGAGTGAATTAAACACTATCCTTATGTGTTTAATCTCAATGACACAATTGCACATACTTGAGTCTAGACAAGAACATAGGACAAATTCGAATTGTTATTCCAGTTGTCTTTTATTGTTTATTGTGATTTAAAAGTTTGTTGAGCAGGAAATATGCCGCCAGCAATTAGAAGAGGAGGAAGAGGCAAAGGGCCGATCACTACTCATAATGATCACGAGGCCGGACCTTCGAACATGCGAGCTCCTTCCAGCACGAGGAGCGAAGAACCTCAGAGACGTAGAAGAAACCTCTTTGAGCCTGCAAGACATTCTACCTCGCACAGTTCGACACCTTCATACCGTCACTCTTTTGGACCAAATTCGGAGAATGATCCCAGTAACCCTCAACCTTCATTTATACCTCTCCAGGGATCTGCTTCGCACCGTTCCTATGGCGATCCTACTCCTTTCTTTCAAGGCCGATTTAACCCGGCTGATTACGTCCAAGAACCAATAGGTTATAACCCTTTAGGACCTGAAGACCATTTCTCCGAAGATAATGCGGTAGATATGAATGAAGACACGGATCCCATAGAACCTGCAAGAGGTACTCCCAACCATCCTATCGAGATCTCTGATGGGTCATCCTTCCATGGAACACCCTATCAAGGTCCCGACAGTTACCAGGCGAGGTTTGACCAGTGTGATTGGTACTTCACACCTTCTCATTACTTCTCGCCTCATGAGCAGCAGCAGCAACAGGATCCTTCCGAGGATTCGCGTTTCGTGGCAGTTACGCCACCGCCTCCTCCGCCACTAGTTCAACCAGTACTTCCAGATCCGCCAAGGCGTAGGAGATCAGGCGCGCGGATGTCTACCCGAGGAGGGGAATTCCACTTTAGCATCCCTCGCCACTCGAGTGCAAGTCGCTTTCCGCCAGTGCCTGAAGAACCACAGTTAGGGGAACCTTCTGGTCACCCTGCAGAGGTGAATTCTGCACCAGTTGCACCACCTCCGCCACCATTCGGATATGACAATCCGATACCAGCATACGCCGGTTCCACCGCGTACAACCCGTTTGAGCAGCCGACTCACACGCACTACAACTATAATTATGATGCCGACCCATACGTGGTAGCGGCTAATTACAATGCCCTCCATCCCGACAGAGCTTATGGAAACCTTTGGGGAGTAGATTACTCAGCTCATGGGTATCCAGCACCTCCTAGACCTCCGGTTCAGCAACTGTCGCAGTAGCCACGTTTTTCTCCACCGGAGCAAGAAGAAATCCTCCACCGTCTAAACCGAGTGGAATGAGACTTTGAGCAAGAATGTAAAAGTAATCGTGGATTCCTTAAAGGCCTAGCAAACCTACTAAAAGGGAGGAAGAAACGAGATCATTAGTCTCTTTATGTACTATAGTATTTACTATTACAATCAAGTCCCTGCGAGGACATTTATTTTGAGTATTTTAGTCCCTGCGTGGACACTTATCGTGTTTAGTCCCTGCGTGGACAATTGCATTTCAGTCCCTGTGCGGACATCTATCTATGTATTTGGTCCCTGCGTGGACTTGTTTTCTGTAAACCTCTGCGTAGGTATTTATTTATTTAAAAGTCCCGTTTAGGGCAGTGTGTAAGCATTATTATGATTAATGGAATGTTAAGTTTATAAATTTCATTTTTGTCATTTTAATACATTCTTATATGAAATAAATCATAAATCATTCCTTTTAAAATTAATCTGCTTAAATAAAGAATCTTAATGGTGAAACCTAGCCTGGTGTCATTATAAGACCCGACCAAGATGGTAAGACCTGATTAAAAGGTTCAGATTCCTGTTAACCTCTGTAAACACGTTGACATCCTTGACAGATGTGATTCGTTAAAATCACACACGTCATTCTTATATAAGAATCCTTCAAAGGATTCCAAGACCCAAATTAATGATTTATAAATCATGGGCTAAATCGTCAATAAAGATGATCAGTTATCAAACATCCATTAGTGATGTAGTGCCCACGGGCCATACTTATTGTCATATAAGACAAAAGACAGTTGTAGTCTATGACTCCCTGTCAGAAAAGAGGATAAGTTATATTCAAATCCTAAATAAAAGGACTACGGTTCAAACCTTCATGCCTTGATTCTCTGTAATCCCGACTTATATTATAAAAACGTCCTTGTGACTAGGCCTTTGTGCCACTAGCAATATTATTTGTAATTAGGATAAGTTATATTCAAATCCTAAATAAAAGTGGGTAACAAATTAACCAGATGTGGTCTATGTTTACCATGGTTAATGAATTGCCATAAAAGACAATTCCATAATAAACTCCTAAATAAAACATTGTCATTATCTTCTGTAGCAGATTCAAGTTGCAATGGCTGAACCAAGTGGAGTTAATAGTCATTCGAAGGAGGATGACAATGATAACGCTCAGATTCATTTAACGGGGGCGGAACTAAAAGCTTTGGTAGACAACGCTGTTAAGGCAGCCTTGGATCGACAGTATGAAGAATACAACAAGTCCCGAAGCAGAACCTTATCTACACCACACTCAAAGCCACAAACCCACTCTAAATCTCACAGCAAACCACCCTCGACTCCGTCTAAGCCTAAGAAGGACGACGATAGACACTCATCCAATGAGAATAGCGTCCACCCTAAGAAGAAAGTGGTCGATGATACACCTCGCGCCAGGGGTTGCACGTATAAGTATTTCGTATCTTGCAAACCCCGAGATTTCACTGGGGAAAAGGGCGCTGTGGATTGTATGACCTGGTCAGACGAGATGGACACTGTGGTGGACATCACTGATTGTGCAGAGAGAGACTTGGTGGAGTTTGTTTCACAGTCGTTCAAGGGTGAAGCCCTAGCGTGGTGGAGATCTCTGGTTCAAGCCTCTGGGAAGGCTGTTTTGTATAGCATGACATGGGAGGAATTTATGGCTCTCATCAAGGAAAATTACTGCCCTCAACACGAGGTTGAAAAGATCGAATCTGACTTCCTATCATTAGTCATGAAGAACCTGGATTGCCAGGCATATCTCACGACTTTCAACACTCTGTCAAGATTGGTTCCGTAACTTGTAACACCGAAACCCAAACGGATTGTGCATTTCATTGGGGGTTTGGCCCCAGAAATAAAAGCTAGCGTAAAGGCTTCTAGGCCTGCTACCTTCAGGTTCGTGGCAGATATATCTCTGTCTCTCACGCTAGATGCTGTGAGGCAGAGATCGTTGAGAAATGCCGATAGCGAAAAGAGGAAACGTGAGGATGATGATTCACATAGATCCAGCAAGAAGCATCGAGGCAATCGTGACCACAAGAGGGGCTCAGAGAACAAGAAAAATGACCGACAATCGGGTGACAAGCCCTTGTGCAAAGTTTGTCAGAAGCACCACTTTGGAAGGTGCATGTTTGAAAAGAAATCCCCACCGAAGGCGTGTGGGATATGCAAGTCCTCGGAGCATAGGACTCTTAAGTGCAAGAAACTCAAGGATGCAACTTGTTACAGTTGTAATGAGAAGGGGCATATAAAGACGAACTGCCCAAAGATAGTGAAAAGGGCTGAAGATGGGAAGAAGACCAATGAGAGGGTCTTTCAGATGGATGTTAAAGAGGCTATTCAGAACGACAATGTCATAACCGGTACGTTCCTAATCAATGATGTTTTCGCAAGAGTCTTATTTGATTCTGGAGCAGATAAATCCTTTGTGGATGATAAGTTCTGCGAGTTATTAAAATTGCCTGTTAAAACCTTGAATGTAAAATACGAAGTAGAACTAGCTGATGGGACTATGGGGACAGTTTCAACTATTTTAGATGGATGTGTTATATCCATTAGGAATCACTCATTTCCTTTATCCCTATTACTCTTTAAACTAGCTGGTTTCGACGTAGTATTGGGTATGGATTGGTTATCGCATAACCAAGCCCAAATCGTGTGCAACCAGAAACAAGTGGTAATCAAGACTCCGTCTGGAGAACCACTTACCATCCAGGGAGATACTCGACATGGATTGCCTGCACATGTATCTATGCTAAAGGCGTCCAGATGTTTGAAGAAAGGATGTGTCATTTATATGGCACATGTGACTATCGGTGAGGAGAAACCGAGAATTGAAGACATCCCAGTCATCTCTGACTATCCTGAAGTTTTCCCGGAAGAACTGCCTGGTTTGCCACCAAATAGGCAAGTGGAATTCAGTATAGACATCATTCCAGGAGCAGCGCCGATTGCGAGAGCACCTTATAGATTGGCACCCACGGAAATGAAAGAATTGAGGACGCAGTTAAATGACCTGCTAGCCAAGGGTTTTATTAGACCGAGTTCATCTCCTTGGGGAGCACCGATCCTGTTCGTCAAAAAGAAAGATGGTTCGATGCGTCTATGCATCGATTACCGTGAGCTGAATAAAGTGACGATCAAGAATAGGTATCCTTTGCACAGGATCGACGATCTGTTCGATCAATTGCAAGGAGCGAGCTACTTTTCCAAGATTGACCTAAGGTCAGGGTACCATCAATTGAAGGTCAAGGATGAAGACGTACATAAAATTGCATTTAGGACTCGATATGGTCATTTCGAGTTCCTAGTGAAGCCTTTCGGGCTCACAAATGCACCTGCCGCATTCATGGATCTCATGAATCGCGTTTGCAAGCCTTATTTGGATAAATTTGTCATTGTCTTCATCGATGACATCCTTATCTATTCAAAGAGTCAAGCTGACCACGAGAAGCATCTTCGATGTATTCTTAAACTGCTTCATCAAGAAAAGCTTTATGCCAAGTTCTCTAAATGTGACTTTTGGCTACGAGAAGTCCAGTTCCTTAGGCATGTAGTCAGCGAGCGTGGTATCCAGGTGGATCCCGCTAAAGTCGAAGTCGTCATGAACTGGCAGGAGCTGAAGACACCTACGGAAATTCGCAGTTTCCTAGGTCTAGCAGGATACTACAGACGCTTCATCGAAAACTTCTCAAGAATTGTTGCACCCCTAACTTCTTTAACTAGAAAGAAAATAAAGTTCAATTGGGGCCCTAAGCAGCAAGAAGCTTTCGATATCCTTAAACAAAAGCTAAGCAATGCTCCAGTGTTGACATTGCCAGACGGAATGGAAGAATTTGTTGTTTATTGTGATGCATCGCACACTAGTATGGGTTGTGTGCTTATGCAGAGGGGCAAGGTGATTGCCTATGCATCACGACTATTAAAGGTGCATGAGAAGAATTACACCACCCACGACTTGGAGTTGGGTGCCGTTGTATTTGCACTAAAGCTTTGGAGGCATTACCTTTATGGCATTAAATTTGTGATCTATTCTGATCACAAAAGCCTTCAGCATCTGTTCAATCAGAAAGATCTGAATATGAGGCAGCGACGTTGGATGGAAACTCTGAACGATTATGACTATGAGATAAGATACCATCTAGGCAAGGCCAATGTAGTCGCAGATGCCCTGAGCAGAAAGGAAAGAGTGAAGCCAATTGGGATCAATGCCAAGAGCATTGAAATTAAGAACAGTCTGAACGAGCGATTGTTAGCTGCACAGAAAGAAGCTGTGTCAGAAGCTAACTATCCCAACGAAAAGCTAGGGGTTCCTGAGGAGCAGTTATCCTATGGCAAAGGCGGAATTCTGAGATTGAATGGAAGGATATAGGTTCCTATTTATGGAGGTCTTCGTGACGTTATCCTTCGGGAAGCCCATAGTTCCCGATATTCCGTTCATCCTGGTGCTGATAAGATGTACGAGGACTTGAAGGCGAATTTCTGGTGGATAGGCTTGAAGAAGTCTATAGCCACCTATGTAGCAAAGTGCTTGACTTGTGCGCAAGTAAAAGCTGAACATCAAAAGCCGTCAGGCTTGCTACAACAACCTAAACTTCCCGAATGGAAGTGGGAGATGGTAACGATGGATTTCATCACCAAGTTACCAAAGACAAAGAAGGGAAACGATACAATATGGGTGATAGTTGATAGACTGACCAAGTCATCACATTTCCTACCCATAAAGGAGACTCATAGCTCCGATATATTAGCCCAGTTGTTTGTAGACAAGATTGTAGCCCTTCATGGCGTGCCTGTGTCTATTATCTCGGATAGAGATACCAGGTACACGTCACGCTTTTGGAAAATCTTCCAACAATCCTTGGGCACGCAACTAAACTTCAGTACGGCTTACCACCCTCAGACAGATGGACAGAGTGAGCGTACAATCCAAACACTGGAAGACATGCTCCGTGCATGTGCGATCGACTTAGGTGGCAGTTGGGATAACCACCTACCATTGGTCGAATTCTCCTATAACAACAGCTACCATACAAGCATTAAGGCTGCACCTTTTGAAGCTCTATATGGTAGAAAATGTAGAACGCCCGTTTGTTGGGCAGAAGTTGGAGATGTCCAGATGACTGGACCTGATATAATATTTGCAACAACGGACAAGATTGTCCAAATTCGCGATCGATTGAAAGCTGCCCGAGACAGGCAGAAAAGCTACGAAGATTTGAAGCGTAAGCCTTTCAATTTCGAGGTAGGCGACAAAGTATTACTTAAGGTATCACCCTGGAGGGGGGTGATGCGATTCGGTAAGAAAGGCAAACTAAGCCCGAGATATATTGGACCTTTCGAGGTAATCGAACGTGTCGGATCGGTTGCCTACAAATTAAACTTACCGGAGGAGCTCAGTGGTATCCACAATGTGTTCCACATCTGTAACCTAAAGAAGTGTTTCGCTGATGAATCACTGGTTATACCGCATACACATGTACACATCGACGAGACCTTAAAATTCGTTGATGTGTCGATCGAGGATCTACAGGTTAAGAAACTTCGCAGGAAGTATATACCTATTGTGAAGGTGAAATGGGATGCCCGTAGAGGTCCCGAGTACACGTGGGAGGTAGAGTCCACGATGAAGGAGAAGTACCCTCATCTATTCCAATAAATCTCGAGGTCGAGATTTCTTTTAAGGGGGTGAGGATGTAACTCCTCGAAATTTTGCGTCCAATAATGTAATGACACGTGTCTTGAGTTTACACGTGGTGTTAAATACTGAATAAAGGACTAAAGTTGACAAACATTGAAAGTATGTAAATTCGAGGGTTAAAAATGTCAACAAGCGATAAATATACTGTACAGTAACCCTAAATGATGCTCGTACCTTCAAACGGATAAATCATGGATCGTACGGAATGAAATGCGAAAGAAAGTGAGAGATTACAAACTACAGGGGTTAATTGTGTCAACATGTTTAAGTTATACCTCTAAGTGACCCTTTAACATACCCGAGGCTTTGTAACGGTAAATTACGCTCACTAGAATATACGATATAAATTTCGCGAAGTTCCGTTTTAAAACGAGAAAGTTATGATCAATTTCGTATGCGAGGGGTTAGAAGCGTTAACAATGAAAGTTAAGGCTTTTCGGATAGTAATTAAACTAACCGGGAACTTAACGGCGCGGGTAAAAGTCATGAGGCCCTTATTCGTAAATAAACGAGGCCCAAAACGCAAAGTTACCCCTTCGAAACCGAAAGGCCAGGGCATTTATGACAAAAGATTTGAAAATCTAGAAAATCAGGTCTCAGGCGACCCGCATTAGAGAAACAAGGAAGCTCATGCGGGCCGCGAGCCATATGCAGATTCGTTGCCTGACAAGAAGATTCAGGCGGCCCGCTTAAGGGAAGCCTGATCCTTAATGCGGGCTGCGTCAGACCGCCAGATGCAGAAAACATGCACAGGTTCACTATTTGCTGTTTTAACCGACCTTGGGTGCAATTATGGCAGCATGGGCGCCCCCTACACATCCCCTAGCACTCAGGGACAGCTGCTGATCATCCATGAGCAATTATAGACTGAGTTGTGATGATCTTGTGCTCAAATTTTCACTATAAAAGGCCATGTAGTGCACACATTTGAAACACACCTCAAACCTGCTTTCTTGATAACCTCTGAAGCTCAAGAGCATTCTTCTAACATCTCTGGTCGTGTACCAAGCTTCTGTAAGTTGGCCTAACCCTTTGTGGTTTAGTTTTTACATAGTTTTAGCTTAAAAGTCAATCCGTCGTAATTAACGATTGACTTAGCGATAAATCACAAACGGTCCAGTGGTTTGTCGAATCAAAGGTAGTTATATGTTGGTAATCATGTGGGCTTTAAACCCCAAAAAGGGCACCCTCTGATTCCCACTCTAACTAGTTCGATTGTCGAGTCAAATTTGCTTAGAAAAAGTCAACAGAATGCTATTTTGCGATTTTACGCATAATCGGTAATGTAGATAGCGTGCAACCTGTTTTAACACACATATAACATGGTAATAAGTATATTAAATAGTCTAAGCTTGTTTGATCCGGCCATTTTCTGTTTTGACCCGGTTCGGAACCGAAAGTCGCAAAAACTTTGACTTTTGCTTTGACTTCAGTTCTGACCCGTTTTGGTATAATTTAGATATGCCTTAGGACTCTCTTGGGACCAGGTTACATGATGGTATGACCCTCTGTGACCGGTTCGTTGTTTGTCCGAGTCTTTAACACATTTCCGTTAAATGCTTAAAAGTTGACTGTAACGCCCTTTTTACTTTAAAACGAGAATTTTGAATATGTGAAAGGACAATAACCTTAGTTACTGATTACTAAGCATGTCCCTAAAATTTCACGTCAATCCGAGGTCTAGAATAGGAGTTATGCCAAATAGCGCAATTACGTAAACGTTAGTAATTAAACGGCGCAATTAACATAACGCCTATCTAAACCCAGATTTCGGCACCAAACCTTTTACACACTGATGTAAAATAATATTTTGAAATTTTTAAAGATTTTTAATTATTTTTAGCCTGCTCATAACCTGCGGTTATGGCGTCGGTTCGGTAAATACCGAATATACCCTTTTCAAGCATAACTTGAGTTCTACATGGTATTTTGACCCGATTCTAGTTGCTACTGATTTTATATAATAAATAGAGTATTTTGGACTTTATAAACTGTTCGGAAAACTCAGATTTCCTGTAGAACTCGGAAACCTCTTTTATAATCTTTAAAAATGACCGAAATACCCCTACGGGGCATATAATGGATTTAAACTCGTTACGGGCATTATGGAAGGTATCCTACTGATACCACAACCTCTTTAAAGCACATTGACTTAGGAAACCTGTGTAGGACTCTTACGGTTACCCGTTACGCCTTTTGCGCGCACGGTTCGGTTTATATAACTAGTTTACATAAACTAGCCGAAACGGGTCAAACCTTATCGTTTTCATCTCAAAATCCAGAGTGTGGTTATATTACCCATATGAAACAAGTCTTCAAACTTGTTGGGTCCGAATCACAATCCATTCCCGGTTTTCGCCTTTCACGCGATTAAGCCGTAATTATCTTTTGAAACCAACCGGTCTAGCTAAGGCTACATTAAAGACCCGTTAGGATTCTAATAGGTTGTTATAAACCTTCGTTCCAGAATAGGAGACCAGTAAAAGATACTTGCATTTATTTTATTGAGGATATTACTTGCAAAGGTAAATACTTTTAACTTATTTTCCGTTATACGGGCTTGGGTTACGGTATTTAAAATACCGCTTGGTCGGGCAATTGACCCCAATTCATTGGTAGTTGGGTATTATCAATGTGACCCGTTTAAAAACTTGTTTTGTTGGCTTTACGCCTTTGGGAGCTTAATGACCATGTCCCGGATATCCTTGGCATCATTTTACGAAATGGCCACGACCCGACACACGGGTGTAGACGTACACCCGTAATGTGTCTATATTATTAAAGGTATAACCGTTGGTTTTCCCGCCACGGCTTTATGCTTTGTGGCGTGTCTATTAACCTTTAACCCGGCACGACCCGGGCGACCGAACGCATAGTAGACATGTAATTCTTTTACAAGATTTAATTATAAATTTTCCCAAGTTATAAAGAGTTTGTGCCATGTGCATTCAAATCAATTTTATTAAACATTTTACAAAAGTGTCGGTTGAATGTATTTACCAGTATAAACTGACGTATTTTCCCAAAAAGATTAAATGCAGGTACTAAGGGTAATTGGCTGGATATTTCTCCTTAGCATCAATAAAGAGTCTCGCAAGCTTAGGATTCCTACGTCTGTTGAACAATACTTATATTTTATTTTGATCCCCTGTGGATTATATTTCAACGATCGTGATACTTTGATATTACATTCAATGATTGAAATATATTTATCTTTATGCTTCCGCTGTGCATTTATATATTGTGTGGTTTGACTATATTGTTGCCAACTACGTCACGGTAATACCCCACCGGGCCCACCGGTGATACACGTCGAAATCGGGGTGTGACACTGCAAGCCTCTGAACTTTGACAGCACTGAAGGTGCTGTAGCTTTCGTAAGATGGGCTGAGAAGACGGATTTTGTGCTGCGAATGAGTAAGTGTGCACCAGAGCATCAAGTCACTTACATTTCTGGACTATTCCTAGATGGAGCTCTATCTTGGTGGAATCTTCAGGTTCAGACCCTAAGTAAGGCTGCAACGTATGCTATGACTGGGGACGAGTTGAAAGAGTTGATGCGCAAGAAGTACTGTTCTTGAGCTGAAATTCAGAAGTTGGAGACTGAGTTTTGGAATCTAAAAATGGAAGGTTCTAAGATAGCTGAGTACGTGCAGAGATTCCATGATCTGTCTCGTGTTGTCCCCTACATGGTAGAACCAGAATTTAAGCGAGTTGAATGCTTCATTTGGGGATTGGCGCCCCAGATTTTAAGCATGGTGACGACTTCTAAGCCGCCAACGATCACTGAAGCCGTTGACCTGAGTGTAGCTTTGACTGAAGAAGCAATTAAATTGAACAAGTTTTCGATCTCTGATCAAAAGAAGAAGGAGACTCATGTCGAGTCGTCAGGAGAAAACAAAAGGAAGTTTTCAAACTTCAAGAAAGGTACCCAGAGAAGCAATAACAGCGCTAGTAAGCGAAGAGATGCGAATCCACCAGCCGAGGTCAGGACTGGTGTTGCTACTACTGAGAACAAAGGAAAAGGATACATGGGCACTCTGCCCAAATGTAATGTATGTCAGTATCATCATGCCGGCCAGTGCAAGTTTAGGAAGTGTGAAACTTGTGGAAAGAATGGTCATTCTAAGGAAACATACTAGGTTGGTAATGGTCGCGGAAATGGCGGTCAAAGAGGAAATGGAAATGGCAATGGCAATGGTAATCGTGGTGGAAACGATAATGGGGATAGAAATAATCAGGGAGGTAATGGAAACCGAAATGGAAACCAGGCGGGAAATGGAATCCGCGGAGGAAATAACAACAACAATAGGGTGGTACTGGAAACAGACAAGGTTGCTTTAGCTGTGGTGATGTTGGGCATTTCAAGCGGGATTGCCCAAAGAACAACCAAGCCCAAGGAAGAGTCTTCAACATTGGAGCCTGGGAAGCTCGTCAAGATCTGAACGTAGTCACTGGTACGTTCCCTATCAATCAACATTTTGCGTCTGTACTATTTGATACTGGTGCCGATTATAGCTTCGTATCCCTAGAATTTAAAAATATACTTGGGTTAGATGTAAGTAAGTTAGATATCCCATACTCGATAGAACTAGCTAATGGGAAGCTAGTGGAAGCCAACGAGGTGATTAGTGGCTGTGTGATAGAGCTTGGAGAGCGTGAGTTCCCGATAGATCTTCTGCCAGTTGAATTGGGAAGTCGATGTAGTAGTTGGAATGGATTGGTTATCGAGCAACCGAGCTGAGATCGTATGTCATGAGAAGATTATCTGCATCCCGGTGACGAATGGAGAGACGATCGTGATTCACAGGGAGAAGCAGGATATGCCTCTACGGATTATCAGTTGTTTGAAGGCATGAAAGTTGTTGCGTAAAGGATATGTTGCCTTCTTGGCTCACATAGTTGACAAAGAAGCCGAAGAGCTGAAGTTGGAAAATATCCCTGTGGTAAGGGAATATCCAGAAGTCTTCCCCGAAGACTTGCCAGGATTACCGCCCCAACGACAAGTCGAATTCCATATTGAATTGGTTCCAGGCGCCGCGCATGTAGCCAAGGCACCTTACCGACTTGCGCCTTCAGAGATGCAAGAGTTGTCGACGCAGCTTCAGGAGTTACTGGACAAGGGATTCATTAGACCAAGCTTCTCGCCTTGGGGAGCTCCAGTTCTGTTTGTCAAGAAGAAGGACGATAGTTTTCGTATGTGCATCGACTACCGAGAGCTAAACAAGTTAACCATCAAGAATCGGTATCCTTTGCCGAGGATTGATGATTTGTGCGATCAACTTCAGGGTTCAAGTTACTACTCCAAGATTGATCTTCGATCATGTTATCACAAGCTGCGGATTCAAGAAGAGAGTATACCAAAGATTGCCTTTAGAACTCGATATGGACATTACGAGTTTCTAGTAATGTCGTTTGGTTTGACAAACGCGCCTGCAGTGTTTATGGACTTGATGAATCGAGTTTGCAAGCCATATCTCGATAAATTCGTGATTGTATTCATCGATGATATTTTGATCTATTCACCGATAAAAGAAGATCATGAGCAACACCTTAGAGCCATCTTAGAGCTGCTAAAGACGGAGAAGCTCTATGCTAAGTTTTTGAAGTGAGAGTTTTGGTTGCGTGTGGTACAGTTCCTCGGTCACGTGGTAAATGAAAATGGTATTCATGTGGATCCCACAAAGATTGAGGCAATCAAGAATTGGGAAACTCCTAAGACGTCAACCGAGATCCGACAGTTCTTGGGTTTAGCAGGGTACTATCGCAGATTCATTGAGGATTTCTCCAGGATTGCTCAACCGCTGACCTCCCTTACAGAAAAGGATAAGAAGTATGAATGGGGATATAAACAAGAAGAAGCTTTTCAGCTGCTTAAGAATAAGCTTTGCGATGCACCTATTTTATCCCTACCCGAAGGCACCGATGACTTCGTGGTATACTGTGACACCTCGCGTCAGGGATTGGGCTGTGTGCTGAAGCAGTGACAAAAGGTTATCGCTTATGCTTCACCCCAGTTAAAGGTTCATGAGAAGAACTACACCACGCATGATTTGGAGTTAGGCGCAATGGTGTTTGCTTTGAAGATTTGGCGACATTATATGTATGGTACTCGCTGTATGATTTTACAGATCACAAGAGCCTACAACACATATTCGATCAGAAAGAGCTTAACATGAGATACCGACGATGGGTAGAGTTGTTAAATGATTATGATTGCGAAATCAAGTATCATCCAGGAAAGGCGAATGTTGTGGCATACGCCTTGAGTCAGAAGGAAAGGATTAAGCCCATAAGGGTTAGGGCTTTAGAGATGATTATTCAGACAGATCTCTCGTTGCGTATACGTGCTGCACACAGAGAAGCTCTTAGGAAAGAGAACATTAAGGATGAATATCTCCGTGATGGAGAAAAAGTTGGTACCCAACGAGGAAGAAACCTTGTGCTTTATGGGATAAATTTGGGTTCCGCTTTTTGGTGGTCTTAGAAACATTATTTTTGATGAAGCTCATAAATCAAGGTACTCGATCCACCCAGGATCGGATAAGATGTACCAAGATTTGAAAGGTTATTATTGGTGGCCAAGACTTAAGGGTGATGTTGCTACTTACGTTGGAAAGTGTTTGACTTGTGCCAAAGTGAAGGTCGAGTATCAGAAGCTTTCAGGTCTTCTGCAACAACCAGAGATACCCATGTGGAAGTGGGAGCAGATCTCTATGGACTTCATAAAAAAGTTGCCCAAGACACCCAGAGGTCATGTTACGATTTAGGTAATCGTGGACCGATTGACAAAGTCTGCATACTTTTTGCCAATCAGAGAGAAGGATAACACTGGTAAGTTAGCTGAGTTGTACCTAAGGGAGATAGTTGCATGACATGGAGTGCCTATCTCGATTATATCAGACAGAGATGGAAGATTTGTGTCAAGGATTTGGCAATCCTTCCAAGAAGCTTTTGGTTCTCAGTTGAATCTGAGTACTGCAAATCCACAGACGGACGGTCAGAGCGAGAGAACGATTCAGACGCTTGAAGATATGCTTCGTGCTTGCGTAATGGACTTGGGTGGCAGTTGGGACACTCACCTACCTTTGGTTGAGTTCTCCTATAATAACAACCACCATACAAGCATCCAAGCTACACCGTTCGAGGCTCTTTACGGAAGCAAGTGTCGATCACCGCTATGTTGGGCATATGCAGGTGATAGACAGCTGGTTGGTCCTGAACTGGTCCAAGAGACAACAGATAAGATCTTGCAGATCCGAGAACGCATCAAGGCGGCTCGTGATTGTCAGAAGAGTTATGCGGACCGAAGACGTAAACCCTTGAAATTCGAAGGGGGTGATATGGTTCTGTTAAAAAGTTTCACCTTGGAAAGGTGTGGCACGCTTTGGGAAGCGTGGAAAGTTAAACCATCGATTTATCGGACCATTTGGAATCTTGGAAAAGATTGGTACAGTAGCATACAAGTTGGAGCTGCCATCAGAACTTAATGGTGTTCATGATACATTTCATGTGTCTAATCTAAAGAAAAGTCTAACTCAAGAAACCGTGGTTATCCATGCTGACGAAGTTCACATTGACGACACACTCCACTTTACTGAAGAACCCGTAGAGGTTACTGTCACACCCCAACCGATGGCGGAATCATCGGGGCGCGGCACTGAGCGAAACAGATTGTTCAGAAGTTTCCATAACAACTATTTATATAATCCAGTTAAAGATATGTCCCATACCGTATCCCGAATAAACAAACATGTCATTACAGATAATCGTCCAAACAAGAAATTCTGTTCCGACAACTCAGATTCAAATATTATTACAGCAATTGTTTATCCGCTTCTAGACCCCTATTCTGTTGACTTTCTGGCTGTAATGCCAGAGGACAAGATCTACAGACAACTATGCCTTAGACGCTTGTTCCTAGCAGACAACTATTTGTTGGGGGCTCCTAGAAACTTATTCAAGCCTCGCTTTCCTAGCAAATAAGCATCCTAATTACCAATCACATACGTTAAAATAAAGTCAATACATAAAATGTAAAGGTGAGCATACAAGTTTAACAATAGCATATAGAGTTCGAATAGTTTACGCATAACCAGCACGTACACAGAGGAAAAACGAAGCATGTTAATTATCGACATGGATCTATCGATACCAATGACTACGGGTTGACCGTCCAAGACGGTTCGCAATACATGATTACCACCGTAATCCATGCAAGTAATTGTCCTTAACAACCCCCGTGTGAACGGGTGCTGAGTCCAAACTATAGTACTACGTCGTTAAGGCAGGTAGACAGCATTCCACGTGTAAACACAATCAACAAGTATTCATTAAGTCACGTAATACATGCATATTGGTTAGCGTTCAAATAGTTTGAGTAGTGTGATCGTTTGTGTTTTGATATAAGCAACGTATGTAACACCCAAAAGTGCTAAAAGCAAAAAGGGATCGAGTATACTCACAGTGATTGATTATGGATTGAAGGGAGCGCTGAGAGTAGGGTTAGCCTGAATAGTTCGATAGCACAACAATGAGTAATGCGGAAAAATAAGACAAGTGAATGGATCGAATGGGCTGGTCGATCGAACGGCAGGTTCGATCGAACGGGCTGTTCGGTCGGCTGGTATGTCCGGTTGGACAGTCCTGTTTGATCGGCCGGTAGGCTCGATCGGCTGGGCCATTCGAGTGGATTGTTTCTTCCTCTGGTGTGTTTGTGTTGGAGGATTTGAACTTTTGAAGTTTTCGTTGCAGCATTTGAGAACACTGAAGTGTTCCTACCTTTCAAGTCGGTCGATCGAACGGTCTGTTCGATCGGCCGGCTTAGCCGATCGGTTAGGACTTCAGAAGTAGTTCTCTGTGGGATGTCACTCGATCGAACAGCCTGTTCGATCGGCTGGCACACCATACTACGAACGAGTTGCAAAAACGATTGAGTGTTGAAGTATAGTATCTCATGATCCGAAGAGTAATGTTTACGAATCGAGTAGCGTATTTGATCGAACATCACTTCGTCAATAACATACTTCATGAAACTTGAAAAGTGTGGGGCCATGTGCTAGCCGATCGGCTGGCCCGGCCGATCGGCTGGTATGTTCGATCGGCTGGGCTGTTTGTTTGAACAGCCTAGCCGTTCGGCCAGCATCTCTGACCTGGTCGGCCTTTCATCTAACACTTGGCTGCTTGATTTGATATGATTTTGAGGTATGTTGATAACAAGTTGAACCATAGAACACGGGTTCCTACTTGTTTCACTGGTTCGGACAGGAATCACCCAAGTCCGGCCGGTGAACTGTTCGAAACGTTGGTTTAACGTTTAACCCGAAATCGATGAACCTCGTGGGTAGAATCCGAATCTTGAACCTCTTGACTGTTAGAATGGCTAGTCAGTTGGGTCAAGCTTCGTTTCTATCGATTTTAAGGCATTGAGTGTAAAAGAGTTGAAAGAAGGTCGGGAAAGTCCTTCTTTCAATCCTTTCCACAGTGAGATATGTTAAGATTCCGGCGAATCCTAGTTTGTTCATGTTGAAATCGGTTAGATCTAAGCCATTCATGGTTGAATGAGGCCAAAGTTTGGTGTTCTTCAAGAACACCATGATGACATCACCCAAGAACACTTAGATCTTGGTGATTTCACGGTTAGAAATCAAGTTTTGAAAGATAGAAAGGTGTAGAATCATGTAGTGATAAAAAACGTACAAGAATTAGAGTGGAAACTTACCGGAGTTGAGAGAAATCTGAGAAAAGGTGAAGAATAGGAGCTGGCCGGTCAGAACTTTCCAAAAGTGGAAATGAAGACAAGGACAGCCCTATTTATAGGCTTCCAAAAGGGGAAAGTGGCAGCTGATCGGCTAGGAGCTCCGATCGAATGGGCTGCTCGATCGGCTAGGAAGATGCTAGCCGATCGGCTAGCTTGTTCGATCCGGATGCCTCCTGTTCGATCCGCGACCCACTTTGAGTATTTCGCGATGATTTTCGATGTTTCGATTTCGATGGACGATGGTACGAACACGGTAGAGTTCCTAGTCAAATTACTTTCAGTCTCAACTACTATATCTAACCTACAATCTTCTATAAGTCACGTTTCGATGTCGGTTTCGATTGAGTTCGATTCATTTTCGAGTTTCGATTTGATTTTCGATTGATTCACTTGAATACCACACCAAACATATAAGTAAACACGCACAAGTAGCACATATGGCACACACACACATATAACAACACCAGAGTTCGCATAATTCGAGTCTCGAGTTTGATTGATGAGTCGATTAGCTTGATTATTGATTGATTAACTTTATCCCGTTGTTACTTCCTACTATTCACAGTCGTAAATCGGTCGCATTGATTAAACATTCGATCATTTCATTTAGACAACACTTACTCCACATAATACAAAAAGTAAAGAGAAACATTAACAGTCAAAGAAGTCAAAGTTGACTTGGACTTTGACTTTGACTTTGACTTTGACTTTGACATTCGAAAACACGGGGTGTTACAGCCTCCCCTTGTTTAGGGAATTTCGTCCCGAAATTAGGTCGAAGGCTACACAACACCACGATTTACCAATTTGATGCTTCAGATCTATTTATTTAAACAACTGCGGGTACTTGGCCTTCATGTCGCTTTCGAGTTCCCAAGTGAACTCCGCGCCTCGTTTGCCTTCCCATCGGACCTTCACGATCGGGATGCGAGAGCGTCTGAGTTGCTTGGTTTGGCGATCCATGATTTCGACAGGCTTTTCCACGAAGTGTAACGTTTCGTTGACCTGAAGATCGTCGAGCGGTACGATTAGATCATGATCAGCAAGGCATTTTCGGAGGTTAGAGACGTGGAAAGTCGGGTGGACGTTACTGAGTTCCTCCGGTAGTTCGAGTCTGTAGGCGACTTTTCCGATCCTTTCCAGAATCTTAAAAGGTCCAACATATCGAGGCGCTAGTTTCCCTTTCTTGCCGAATCTGACTACACCCTTCCAAGGGGATACCTTTAGGAGTACGTAGTCGCCAACGTCAAATTCAAGGGGCTTGCGTCTTCTATCGGCGTAACTTTTCTGTTTGTTCCGAGCTTTCACCAAGTTGTCTCAAATCTGGTGGATTTTGTCAGTCGTTTCTTGTAGAATCTCGGGACCGGTTAGTTGCGAGTGACCGATCTCGTGCCATACAATAGGCGATCGACATCTTCTACCATACAAAGCCTCGAAAGGTGCCATTTGGATGCTGGTATGATAGCTGTTATTGTACGAGAATTCCACCAATGGCAGGTGTTTGTTCCAACTACCACTAAAATCTATGACACACGCTCGGAGCATGTCTTCAAGAGTACGGATCGTTCTTTCCGTCTGTCCGTCGGTTTGAGGATGGAATGCAGTACTCAGATTAAGCGACGTACCAAGGGCCGCTTGAAACGTTTCCCACAATCGCGAAGTAAACCGAGCGTCACGATCTGAAATGATGTCACGAGGCGTACCATGATTACGAATGATCTCGTCGGTGTAGATTTGGGCTAGTCGTTCCACCTTGTAGTCTTCCCGTATCGGCAAAAAGTGGGCTGATTTTGTTAGACGATCGACTATAACCCAAATACTGTCGTGACCTGATGGCGTGGGCGGGAGTTTTGTTATGAAATCCATAGCTATACTCTCCCACTTCCATATAGGTATCGGCGGTTGTTCGAGTAAGCCAGAAGGTCTTTGATGTTCAGCCTTGACTCTTGCACAAGTTAAGCAACTTCCAACATAGAGAGCGATATCCCGTTTCATGCCCGGCCACCAGTACTTGTAGCGTAGGTCCTGGTACATCTTATCTGCGCCGGGATGAATAGAATACCGGGACTTGTGGGCTTCATTCATGATAATTTTTCGCAATTCGGTCCGCTTAGGGATCCAAATTCGGTCCAGGTAATAGAATATCCCATCGGATTTGCTTACCAACTGAGCTCCATCGTGATAGATTCTCTCTTTCTTCAATGTACGCTCGTTAAAGCAAGCATGTTAAGCTTCGCGAATAAGGGTTTCGAGGTTGTGCTGGGCTTGGATGTTTCGGGTACTGAGCACGTAGCTCTTTCTGCTGAGCGCGTCAGCAACCACATTCGCCTTGCCTGGGTGATAACGAATCTCACAGTCGTAATCGTTGAGAAGTTCTACCCATCGGCATTGACGCATATTAAGCTCTCTCTGATTAAATATGTGTTGTAAACTCCTGTGATCAGTGTAGATTGTACACCTAGTGCCATACAGGTAGTGTCGCCAAATCTTCAATGCAAAGACAACCGCGCCTAGCTCGAGGTCATGGGTTGTATAGTTCTTCTCGTGGATCTTGAGCTGACGAGATGCGTAGGCTATAACCTTGTCTCGCTGCATGAGGACACAGCCGAGACCAAGGTTAGAAGCATCATAGTAGACAATGAAGTTGTCGCTTCCGTCGGGCAGCGTAAGAATCGGAGCGTTGCACAACATATGCTTAAGGGTTTGAAAGGCAGTCTCTTGTGCGTTTCCCCACACAAAAGGCTTGTCCTTATGAGTAAGAGCGGTAAGTGGCACAGCGATCTTGGAGAACCCTTCAATGAATCGTCGATAATAGCCCGCTAGTCCGAGAAAAGAACGAACTTCAGACGGGTTCTTAGGCGTAATCCAGCTTTTGACGGCTTCAATCTTCGCGGGATCAACATGGATACCCTGACTATTCACGATGTGACCCAGAAACTGAACCTCCTCCAACCAGAATTCGCACCTGGAGAATTTGGCGTAGAGTTGGTTCCCCTGGAGTAACTCGAGAACCAAACGTAGATGTTACGCGTGTTCGGCTTTCGTTTTGGAATAAATCAAGACATCGTCGATGAACACGATGACGAAACGGTCAAGATAAGGCTTACACACGCGATTCATCAGATCCATAAAAACCACGGGTGCGTTGGTTAGACCAAAGGGCATAACAACAAATTCGTAATGGCCATAGCGGGTTCGAAAAGCGGTTTTAGGAATGTCTTCTTCTTGAATCCGTAGCTGATGATATCCTGAACGCAGATCGATCTTAGAGAAGCATGCTGCACTTTGTAGCTGATCAAACAAATCGTCGATTCGGGGCAAGGGGTATCGGTTCTTGATGGTTAGCTTATTCAATTCCCGATAGTCGATGCACATCCGGAACGATCCATCCTTCTTTTTGACGAAAAGGACTGGCACGCCCCAAGGAGAGGTGCTTGGGTGAATATAGCCTTTTTCGAGTAATTCCTGGAGTTGGTTCGAGAGTTCCCTCATTTCGGAAGGTGCGAGTCGGTAAGGGGCTTTAGCAACGGGGTTTGCTCCAGGAATGAGGTCGATGCGGAAGTCGATATCACGACTTGGTGGTAGTCCGGGAAGATCGTCAGGGAACACCTGAGGAAATTCACGAACCACTGGAACGTCTTTGACTTCAACTTTCTTTTTCTTTTCCTTCTCTGCTACTACAATGTTGGCCAAGAAGGCTCGGTATTCCTTGCGGAGATACTTGCTAGCTTGGACACATGACATAAGCTTGAGACCCTTTGACGCTGTTTCACCGTACACACACAATAGATCACCATTCGCGAGCGAGAATCGAATCATCTTTTCAAAGCACACAACTTCAGCATGGTTTTCACGAAGAAAGTCCATGCCTATTATGGCGTCAAAGCTTCCGAGTTGCATTGGAATAAGGTCGATTGGGAAAATGTGATTGTTGAGTTTGAGAGTACAATCACGGAGTACTGAATTAACGGCAATAGTTCTTCCTGTAGCGACTTCGACTTCGAATGACGAGGACAGATAAGAGCGCTTACGACTAAGGAGCTTCTCGAATTCAAACGACACAAAGCAGTTATCGGCTCCAGTATTAAACAAACATGATGCATAAATACCATTCACAAGGAACGTACCATTAACCACGTTGTTATCCGCCTGAGCCTGACGGGCATTGATGTTGAAGGTTCGGGCATGGGCTGCTTGCTGCTGTTGCTAAGGCTGTTGTTGCTACTGGGGCTCTTGCTTAACCACCCTGTTCGGGCACCTGTTTGCAAAGTGGTTAGGGTCACCACATGCAAAGCAGACTCGAGCATTGGCTGCTGGTGCTTGAGCTGCTTGTTGGCCTTGAGGGGCAATGAGTAGAGCTTGGTTGATAGTGGCTTGAACTGGGGCTTGACGAGGACCATAGCGACAGTTCGCAGTGAAATAACCGTACAGGTTACAGTGAGCGCAAAATCGACAGGCTAGACCCACCGGGTGATGGTAAGAGCATGTCGGGCAGAGTGGGTGAGGGCATGTGTATGCACGCTTTGTTGGCGGTGCATTGATCACTGGAGCTGAGCGCTGGTGCTGCTGCTGTTGAACCGGTATAGCTTGAAGAGGAGCATCAGTAGTTGTCACAGCACAGTTATTGTTGCTGGAGCTGTTGTTGTTGTGCTTCTTCTTCCTTCTTGATGACTTGGAGGATTGAGCAGATGAGTCGGTGGGTGTTGCGGTGGCTTGGTGCAGAGACTTGGTTTGCTTATCCCAGAAACCAGACTTCACTCGCTTGTCATTAATCTCAGCGGCGAGTAGGTAGGTTTCTTCCATCGTTGCTGGCTTGGAGGCGTAAACAAAATCTGCTACACAGTCTGGCAGAGCTCGGATATACTTCTTGATGGTCATTTCTGGAGTCTTAACTTGATCGGGACATATGATACTGAGCTGCTTGAAGCGAGCAGTGAGAGCAGCGTTGTCTCCGTCTTTCTGCTTGATGACCCAAAATTCATCCTCCAGCTTTTGGCGTTCATGGGGAGGGCAAAATTCGTCAATCATAATTGCCTTCAGTTCCTCCCATGTCAGCTCGTAAGCTGCATCATTCCCACGCTTGTTTCGTTCAGCAGTCCACCAGTCTAGAGCACGGGACTGGAAGACACCAGTAGCATTGAGAGTGCGGAGATTTTCGGGGCATCCGATTTGTCGCAGAGTGACTTCGACTGAGTCGAACCAATGAAACAAGGCGGTAGGGCCATCCTCACCGGTGAACTCCTTCGGTCCGCAAGCTTTAAACTGCTTGAAGCTAAAAGCAGTCTTGCTTGAATCCTTAGGGTTCTCAGCTCGGGATTCTTCAGACGTTTTGCTGGCATTTTCATACACCTCACTCACGGCTTTTGCCACTTGTTTGGAGATGATAGCAGCGAGGCGTCTGTCTCTCTTTTCTTGGCGAGTCAGACGGTGACGTGATCCAGACGACGACATGGTCTGCAATAGACATCGTCACAGGACTCAACACAACGTAATCGAATCTCACCTCACACGTTTACTACTATCTAAAGCTTAGAATCACGTCGAAACACACGTCACGAAATCTCATAGACACAAAAGCACAGAATTCACATAGTCACAAAAGCACATAAGCAAGTAGGGCACAGAATCACATAGTCACGAAAGGCACATACGCATTTAAGCACAGAGGTAGTCAGAAAACAGAAACCTATCCTTCAAAGCTCGCGTGTCGCTCGAATAGCATGTCGAATAGCATCGTATTAACCTAACTTAGTTATATAGCATAACATAGTATGATATCGTCTAGAGTTGCGACAACTGGATGTCGAATTGAGATAGAACAGCAAATGCGAGTCGTGTGTGTCGATTGAAATGATAGCAAAATCGAATAACATCCCAAGTATAAACTCAAAAACAGAAAAAGCACACATATAACACATAAAAATCAACGAGTCATCAGAGTACACGGTTGCGGTTCTCAGAATCGAAACACATAAAATCGAGAGATAGATTGTCTGCGGCTACTAGACATCGACTGCCCTAGGCAACTCGACTATTCACAGTAGACTTGTCATCACTTTCGACTCTAGAGGTCGTGTTTCTGCCTCGATTCTTGGGCATTCCACAAGCGTTCCCTAGGTCATACTTGTGAGTTCAGGTTGTTGGAGTCCGTCGAGGCCTTGGTGAGATAAATAAAGTCCAGAACAAACTACCAAGGTTAGGGTTTCACCCCTTGGCTTAGCAATCTCTTCCTTGTTTTAAGAAAATTCAAGGAAAAATTTCGTCAAAATGGGGGGTTTCACACCTGTTTTGGTATAATTCTCCTCGTTTATTGGCAAAAATGTCGAGATGAAGGAGTAAAATCCCCATAAGCCAGTCAACTTAGTCGGGAGTTTGCGGTTTTCACACCTATTCCAGACTGAATCGTCTAACTTTAATTGAAAACTCGAGTGCAGTGGTAGTGAAGAATTGCAGAATAAGGCACATGAACTGGGTCTGTTGGTTCCTAACTATAGTCTAGGTCTCTAAGACAGCGACCCGGACTAGGTCGTGTCTAACCTAATTCCCTATAGTTATGGCTCTGATACCAATCTGTCACACCCCAACCGATGGCGGAATCATCGGGGCGCGGCACTGAGCGAAACAGATTGTTCAGAAGTTTCCATAACAACTATTTATATAATCCAGTTAAAGATACGTCCCATACCGTATCCCGAATAAACAAACATGTCATTACAGATAATCGTCCAAACAAGAAATTTTGTTCCGACAACTCAGATTCAAATATTATTACAGCAATTGTTTATCCGCTTCTAGACCCCTATTCTGTTGGTTTTCTGGCTGTAATGCCAGAGGACAAGATCTACAGACAACTATGCCTTAGACGCTTGTTCCTGGCAGACAACTATTTGTTGGGGGCTCCTAGAAACTTATTCAAGCCTCGCTTTCCTAGCAAATAAGCATCCTAATTACCTGTCACATACGTCAAAATAAAGTCAATACATAAAATGTAAAGGTGAGCATACAAGTTTGATAATAGCATATAGAGTTCGAATAGTTTACGCATAACCAGCACGTACACAGAGGAAAAACGAAGCATGTTAATTATCGACATGGATCTATTGATACCAATGACTACGGGTTGACCGTCTGAGACGGTTCGCAATACATGATTACCACCGTAATCCATGCAAGTAATTGTCCTTAACAACCCCCGTGTGAACGGGTGCTGAGTCCAAACTATAGTACTACGTCGTTAAGGCAGGTAGACAGCATTCCATGTGTAAACACAATCAACAAGCATTCATTAAGTCACGTAATACATGCATATTGGTTAGCGTTCAAATAGTTTGAGTAGTGTGATCGTTTGTGTTTTGATATAAGCAACGTATGTAACACCCAAAAGTGCTAAAAGCAAAAAGGGATCGAGTATACTCACAGTGATTGATTATGGATTGAAGGGAGCGCTGAGAGTAGGGTTAGCCTGAATAGTTCGATAGCACAACAATGAGTAACGCGGAAAAATAAGACAAGTGAATAGATCGAATGGGCTGGTCGATCGAACGGCAGGTTCGATCGAACGGGCTGTTCGGTCGGCTGGTATGTCCGGTTGGACAGTCCTGTTTGATCGGCCGGTAGGCTCGATCGGCTGGGCCATTCGAGTGGATTGTTTCTTCCTCTGGTGTGTTTGTGTTTGAGGATTTGAACTTTTGAAGTTTTCGTTGCAGCATTTGAGAACACTGAAGTGTTCCTACCTTTCAAGTCGGTCGATCGAACGGTCTGTTCGATCGGTCGGCTTAGCCGATCGGTTAGGACTTCAGAAGTAGTTCTCTGTGGGATGTCACTCGATCGAACGGCCTGTTCGATCGGCTGGCACACCATACTACGAACGAGTTGCAAAAACGATTGAGTGTTGAAGTATAGTATCTCATGATCCGAAGAGTAATGTTTACAAATCGAGTAGCGTATTCGATCGAACATCACTTCGTCAATAACATACTTCATGAAACTTGAAAAGTGTGGGGCCATGTGCTAGCCGATCGGCTGGCCCGGCCGATCGGCTGGTATGTTCGATCGGCTGGACTGTTTGTTTGAACAGCCTAGCCGTTCGGCCAGCATCTCTGACCTGGTCGGCCTTTCGTCTAACACTTGGCTGCTTGATTTGATATGATTTTGAGGTATGTTGATAACGAGTTGAACCATAGAACACGGGTTCTTACTTGTTTCACTGGTTCGGACAGGAATCACCCAAGTCCGGCCGGTGAACTGTTCGGAACGTTGGTTTAACGTTTAAGCCGAAATCGATGAACCTCGTGGGTAGAATCCGAATCTTGAACCTCTTGACTGTTAGAATGGCAAGTCAGTTGGGTCAAGCTTCGTTTCTATCGATTTTAAGGCATTGAGTGTAAAAGAGTTGAAAGAAGGTCGGGAAAGTCCTTCTTTCAATCCTTTCCACAGTGAGATATGTTAAGATTCCGGCGAATCCTAGTTTGTTCATGTGGAAATCGGTTAGATCTAAGCCATTCATGGTTGAATGAGGCCAAAGTTTGGTGTTCTTCAAGAACACCATGATGACATCACCCAAGAACACTTAGATCTTGGTGATTTCACGGTTAGAAATCAAGTTTTGAAAGATAGAAAGGTGTAGAATCATGTAGTGATAAAAAACGTACAAGAATTAGAGTGGAAACTTACCGGAGTTGAGAGAAATCTGAGAAAAGGTGAAAAATAGGAGCTGGCCGGTCAGAACTTTCCAAAAGTGGAAATGAAGACAAGGACAGCCCTATTTATAGGCTTCCAAAAGGGGAAAGTGGCAGCCGATCGGCCAGGAGCTCCGATCGAATGGGCTGCTCGATCGGCTAGGAAGATGCTAGCCGATCGGCTGGCCTGTTCGATCTGGATGCCTCCTGTTCGATCCGCGACCCACTTTGAGTATTTCGCGATGATTTTCGATGTTTCGATTTCGATGGACGATGGTACGAACACGGTAGAGTTCCTAGTCAAATTACTTTCAGTCTCAACTACTATATCTAACATACAATCTTCTATAAGTCACGTTTCGATGTCGGTTTCGATTGAGTTCGATTGCTTTTCGAGTTTCGATTTGATTTTCGATTGATTCACTTGAATACCACACCAAACATATAAGTAAACACGCACAAATAGCACATATGGCACACACACACGTATAACAACACCAGAGTTCGCATAATTCGAGTCTCGAGTTCGATTGATGAGTTGATTAGCTTGATTATTGATTGATTAACTTTATCGCGTTGTTACTTCCTACTATTCACAGTCGTAAATCGGTCGCATTGATTAAACATTCGATCATTTCATTTAGACAACACTTACTCCACATAATACAAAAAGTAAAGAGAAACATTAACAGTCAAAGTTGACTTGGACTTTGACTTTGACTTTGACATTGACATTCGAAAACACGGGGTGTTACAGTTACTGATTGGAAAGTTAACAAGACTCGGAGGAGTAGTGTTAAGCTTGTCAAGGTTCGATGAAATGCGCGTCACGGCTTTGTTCCCTAACTCCCCTGCTGCTAGTAATAAAGCTGAAAATTTCGGGATGAAACGAAATTTTCTTAACAGGGGGAGAATGTGGCAACTGTCAAAATTCCAGGTATCCGTACAACTATTAAACCATGATTAGTGCTTAATGACTGTGCTGCATTACAATAAATGATTTGAATTGCTTTCTGATATTGTCATATACAAACATGTGCATCATATATTGCAAATGACTACCATTATTGCATGCAAACTTTGTTGATTCAAATGATGTACGAAACACAGTTAGCACAGTATCAGACAAATCAGAAAAATGCTGACGGAGTTCAGTACATAGACAAACATTGTGCTGAGACACAGAATGAGCCATAAACCAAGTATTACACTAGTATAGTGTGTAGGAAAGTAAGGATCACAAAACTGCATTCCTAGTGATAGTTTAAGTGCCGGAAAGTGCCTAAAACTCACATAAGTAAACACTTTATGTTCCTGCTTTCTTAAACATATGAACCATTGGAAAAACCCTTGATATGGATTATAAGTAAACACTTTAAGTCCATAGCTTCATATCTTTCACACACTAACACACACATACACACACTCTTCTCTCTTCTCCCTTACTTGTTCTCGGCCGAAACCCAACAACCATACCTCCACCATCATCACTCATTCTTCATACATTCTACATATAAACCAAGGTGCTAGAAGACATACATAGAAGCTTGGAGCTTGTAGAAGTTCAAGGACCTTCTTCATTTGCTTTTATCCACTCTATTTCTTCTCTTGATCATCCCTAGCCTTGAGCTAGTGGTAAGAACACTAATCTTCTCATTTTTACATCTTATCTAAGTGGTTAAAAGATGACACATAATGTTAATCACAAAGAACACTAAGAATCAAGAGAATGAAACTTGAACATAAGCTTAAATCATGAAGAAATCATGTTGTTTATAAGTTGTTATGCTTGTTGATTATTGATTGCTTATGAAAATGATGTAGATCATCATATGATCTTGCTAGATCATGATTAAAAACATAATCTAGCAAGATGAGAGTATGAACATGTTAGAGATTAATGGATCATCCTCATGAAAGTCATGAACTTGAATGAATATATTGTTTCTTGTAAAATGATGAACAAAGTAAGTTTAAAGTCTTGTAAATCTAAAGATTTCAAGTATGATTTTCCAAGAAACCAAGATAAAAATACAAGTTTTACTAAATCTTGATTCTTAAAGAAATCAACCGTGTTTTTAGTGGTTAAACAAGTGTAGAAGCACATGTGTAACAAGAAAAATCCACGAAGAAACATTTTTAGAAAATGTGATCACAAGTTGTAAAGATCTATTTTCTTTAAAAAATGACGTTTTTAAAGAATCAACTACACTTTAAAGGGTAACAAGACTTACTAAACACCCTAGTAAGTTACTACAAATTTTTATAAATTTTCAAGTTCATGAAGTGGTAGTTTATGCTTGCTTATGGCAAAATTGGTAAGTGTAGAATGTTTATTGTTAATTGTTGATTAATTGTGTTGATTTTACAAAAGAAAATGATATACCTTCAAGGTATGGAAACCTCCAGTTTTAAGAGAAACTATGACAATTTTTTTCTAAAAATTAAACACTTAGAAAAATAGTTTTAAACAAATATTTACAAGTGTATTTTAAACCATGGATTTTCACATAAATTTGCCATAATTTTTGTTACAAAAATTACATATATTGGAGGTTGGTTTTTGTGAATAAAAGTGACTAAATATGTATTTAGGAAATATATATTTAGAAGCCACCTTGTGTGTGATTATTTGTATATTATGTGTATTAGTTATATTATTTTAGGACTTGAAATAATATAACTCATCAAAATACCAAAAATTACAATCCAAAATATTCCCAAAATCCCAAGAATATGAATACATAAATTATACCCAAAATATTGGTGAAACCGAACAAAGGAATATAACTCATAAAAATATTCTGGAAATATTACTCATAAGTATATTTTTGGTAAATAATATTTTGGACACCAATAGAACAAAAATACGATTTTTACAATTATTACAAGATTATATCATGTTTTTGGCAAGGATAAAATATATTATTTTTGACAAGTAAAAATATATATTTTTCTTGAAATTACTAGAAGATATATTATTTTTGGAAGAAATATATATTTTCTCAAACCAACATGAAATACATTATTTTTTGGAGGAAATGTATTTTCTTAAATAAACTTGAAATATATTATTTTTGGAAGGAAAATGGATTTATATATATTTTCTAAGTTAGACTTGGAAATCTATTATTTTGAGTCTTGTATGAAATTACAAATATTTCTGCCAAAGGAAAAATGATAAATAATTTTTCTAAGTAATGTTTCTTAAAATATATATTTTAGAAATATATATTGATGTATTTTATTTAAAGATATTATTCCGGAAAAGTTAATACAAAAATTAAGTATAAGAATACTTAACAATTACAAGAAAATACTATTCTCGTACGTATGAATACACTCCAGAATACGACACCAATACATGGCAAAAATATACAAGTATAAGAATACAAATACAAATATACCCATCCTTGGGAAGGATATACGTGTATAAATACTTGAAAGATATCAAGTTAAAATATATTGTTTTAACAGTTATTCCAAAATTTAATAAATATAATTTAAGTTAAAATATTTATTATTTTAACATATAATTATATAACTTGGTATAATATCAAAGACACAAAGAACGTAACTCAAAGACACTAATTGATGCTAAGTCAAGACATGGCCCGCTCGTCTAATAAACCGTAGTACGTTGTAGGTAGTCGTGTACACCAGAAGAGCTTTGAGTTACCGTTGGTTGTGAAGAACGCAACACTATGAGTTCATGTCCCCCTTTTCTCTAACTGTTTTTGGTTTTATAACTTCGGGGGTGAAGTACATGTTACAAACTGTTTACAAACGTTTTATACATGGTATGGTTAGCTAAGGAAGGGTACTGCTTGATCATGTGAGTGGTGGGTATAACGCCTAAAACCATTAATCCTCATTGTTTGACCGAGGGACATGAGTGATAGATATACCACACCAGTACTCAGGCCGCTCCGTTTGAGGCATTGTACGGACGTAAATGCCGGTCACCTCTTTGTTGGGCAGAGGTTGGCGACAGCCAAATCACTGGCCCAGAACTTGTGGTGGACACAACTGAGAAGATTGCTCAGATACGACAACGAATGGCGGCAGCTCGTGACCGTCAGAAAAGCTACGCTGATAAGCGCAGGAAACCACTCGAGTTCCAGGTTGGGGGTCGAGTGCTACTCAAAGTCTCACCTTGGAAAGGTGTAGTTCGTTTTGGCAAACGAGGCAAACTCAATCCGCGATATGTCGGACCGTTCGAAATCATTGAGAAAATAGGCAAAGTGGCCTACAAACCCAACCTACCAGCAGAACTCAGTGGAGCTCACAACGTTTTTCACGTGTCGAATCTGAAGAAGTGTCTGTCATATGAGACCCTCATAGTTCCTCTCAAGGAACTTACTATCGACGATAAGTTGCAATTCGTCGAGGAATCTGTAGAGATTACAGACCGAGACGTTAAAGTTCTCAAGCGCACCAGAATTCCTCTTGCTCGAGTTCATTGGAACTCCCGTCGTGGCCCAGAGTTCACCTGGGAAAGAGAAGACCAGATGAAACACATGTATCCCCAGTTGTTCGATGAAAGTAAAGCCGCTACTAAGGCTGAAGCTACTGCGGAATTTTGGGACGAAATTCCAAACCAACGGGGGAAGGATGTGACACCCCAGGAAAACCGGGAAAACCATACAACTTAACTAGCTTCCTCAGTGAGTACGTGCTAAATTTCGGGACGAAATTTCTTTCAACTTGGGGATAATGTGACAACTCGTATTTTAGAACCTTCCTTTGTATTTCGATTTAACCTGTATGAACTCTATGTGATTATGTGATACGTGATTTTAATGGAATGTATGTGTTATTTTGTTATGTGTTGGAGTATGATATGTGTGTACATATAACTTAGTCGCGCAACACTAGTCCAATCGCACAAGCCCTTTGGGCGCATCTCTCTCTCGGCCCACTCTACTTGACTCGAGACCAAGGATGGCAACCCAAGATGGGTTCGGCCCACCCCTCTCATGCGCATAACACACAAAGGGTTGTGTATAATCCTCATAATTGCAACATAAGAAAACACACAAAACCCTAAGCTCTCTCCCTCTCCTCTTGGAAACTCGACGACAGCCCCACTCGAGGTCCTTCCTATCGATCCAACCAGTTCATTCGAGTATCACGGTTAGTGTTCCACCATTATTTGTGTATTAGATGATGTGTGATTGCCTTGATTGAACATGATAGTTAGGGTTGTTCATATGCATGATGATTGATTCTTGGGGTTGCTAAGTGATGTATTTTGATTGGTTTTTCTGGATGATTGAACCGGACCACGTGATGATTATGAGATTTGTATTCGTATGGAATTAGGGTTATGTGTTGATGTTCATATAAATCGGATTGCATAATTTAAAGCTAGAACCGAATAGATGTAATCGGCTGTCATGAGGTAATAATCGAAAGGGTTGCATGATGGTTAGGGTTGCATGTTGGTATTAGAATTCACTAATCTGATGATCCAGTTGAATGTTTGATTGTTGTTCATGATTAGATGATGATTAAGGTAATATGAATGTGTATGATTTCCGAATTCAATGATGTTTAATCTGAATTGAAACTGCCAAACTTGTTAAACAATTGTTACGTGAAGGATCGTTGTTTGACCCGACTGAGTCGATCAGAAGAGCTTTAAATCCGGTTCAAAGGCGGAATCAGTGAAACGGATGTGTAAACATCTTGATACTATAATATATGTCACTTATATTGCTTTTAACAAAGATTACAACCTGGACAGATTTTGGCAGCACTTCGTTACAATTTCGGAAGTCGCGATACCAAATGAATACACAAGTGCACTATATATAGTGAGTTAATTTCGCTCTTATGACCAAGATGCACGTATGATCGAAATCAGAAGTTTCTGATTTCGCTCCAAATGACCTTTGGTCATTATAAGCGAAATCACGTTCTTCTGATTTCGCTCCAAATGACATTTGGTCATTATGAGCGAAATCAGCACACTAACTTCTAAACTTTGTTTCTCGAACCTCGTGCACTGAATATCCTAACCTATTCTATTACATGATACAAGACGAAGTCAACAGACGTAATGCACTAACAGACTCCCCCTCGGATATTGACGAAGTCTTCAGTGTCTAGTCTTTACCATGACACCTCTTCAGTCTTGATCATTATGCCTTCTCTTTCAAGTTGTAACAATGTAAACATCCATCAATCTTTAACTTTTTCTATCAGCTTCAGGCTCCCCCTTTCGTCAAGCTTCCGTGCTTTGGGATCGACGCCTAGCTTTCCATCTACAAGCTCCTCTTTGCTTCAAGCTTGTCTTCAGAATCCCCCTTAGACTCTGCTCTCGGGATCGTAGTATGGACTATCTGCAAAACACTCAGACATTCATAAATACATTGTTTTCATATTATCAATCAAATTCTCTAATCCACTCCCCCTATGAACAAACTTTACAGATTTGGCAGCGTTAAAGAATCCAACTCCCTCACAGTTAATCATCCAAGTTCAAGTTAATGACCTTGGAGATGTCACAAACTGTTTTTGAAATTTTTGATTTTAATTCAAGTTTCAAATTAATGAACTTGTTTTATTTTCAGAAACACAATCAGCATTTTGAAACTCTGCATCTCAGACATCGGTTGTCGAAAATAAAGCAGAATCAAAAATCTTTTTGAATTTTTCTGAAAATATGAAACAGTAAAGAAATATGTACAAACATATTTACAGACAACATTTTTGTTTGAGTATGCGTCAGAGGATCATATCAGTTTTTGACAAATCACAAGTACCGTTGAGCTTAGTTACACAATAAGAATTAAACAATTCACTTAGATTGTCGATATACTGATCCACTTAAATTTTCACACAAATTTCAACTGATTCAGGATACAAATTAGGTGTTTTAAGAACTTAAACTCATTCATGTGTCCCACCTCTTGAATATACTCCCGTATCCAGATCCCAATATTCAGTCTTACAGGTGAGTATACCACAGATGATATCTGTAAGGGGTTAAATGCGAGGGCCGTGAGAGCTCAGGTCGATACTTCCGTATACGCAATGAGATGACGGCTTCGATTTTTCGGTGTGTCCCCTTTAGAGGATCTTTTTGTTTCAACAGCACACGATTAGCATTTTGCAATGTTTCATCGTTTTTTATGCTGAGGGCGATGCTATGTTTCAAGCAATGCGGAAAGTATTATTCGGGGACTAGGTCAGAACTTCCATTCAGCAGAAGTCCCGGAATAATACCCCAGATATCACTGAGTATAAAGACCTAGTATCTCAGAAAGAGGGACCTTTCAAACGAGATTTCAGGGGTTACCTATATATCCAAGTAGTGTTCCCCACGAAATAAGCAAGTTTGAATTTTAGGTTTATATCCCGAAAAAGTTTACTAAATGTATAAAAACCTATCGGCATATCATCAGTGAGACTGTTTAACGCTATTTAATCATTACATTTCTTTAGCATACTGTAACTGTCTACTGATATACTATCATTTCCTCTTTTTACGCAAAACTCAATTTTTGAATTTTATCATGTTTTTGGTTTTTTTCAAATTTTCTAATGTTTTTGTATTTTCTGACAATTTTTCTCCCCCTAAAATGCAAAACCATTAAAAGAAAAATTTGACAACACGATGCTGAAAGCTTTGTCTCGCCATCCATGTTCTGCTAACTGTGCACTGAATTACACTAAAAGCAGTAATTACCCCAATGATTTACAACACATTGATTTTTATAGTTTGAATACCATTTTTCAATCTGGTGAAAGTAATCATGTTTGTTCAGCCATGAGGGTTTCGGCGTATTCAATCAACATATAATTTTGTAATTTTCTATTTTTGACAAAAATAAAAAACAAACATATTTTTGGTTTTTCAAATTTTAACAAACTAAAAACATATTTTTGGTTTTTAATTTTTCAAATTTTTATGGTTTTGAAAATATTGTTTATTTATGTACAGAAAAACAAATAAACTCCCTGTTCAACCAAACCAGGGTCCAGCAGCAGCCTCCTCCTCTTGTTGTGCCAGGCTGCTCCAAGTTCCATTATCACAGTCTTTGGTATTCTTGAGCACCTGCACATTTTAGCTAACTGAATTACTTGAACAATTTAGCCCATGTCTGTTGAACCTTAGGCATTTCAACACAATAATTTTCATTCAATGCTGGAATTCATTGTCATTTTTCACAAAAACTTTCTCAATTTTAACTTCAACTTTCTCATCTTTTACCGGAGTCACTTGTTTCTTAACAGACCATGTCTGTCCTTTCGGTGTACCTCTTTTGTAAAAATGTGAATCTTTTTGAACACTTTGTTTTTGAACAACATTTGGTTTCCAAAACTGTTGGGGTTTTGTCTTATCAACTGATGTTTTCCAACTTTGTGTTGTTCTGTATCTGGGTGTATGAGAATTCCAGGTCTGTCTTGAATCGAACCTGTTCGGGTTTGATTTCCAATTTTGATTTGAAGCAAACTTGTTTGTATTGTACCTCCAAGTTTGTTTCGAATCAAATCTGATTGACCTTTATCTCACATTCTCAGATTTTTGTTTCTCAGCATCATTCTTCTTTTTGTCAACATCCACAGGTTTTAGATTTGGACATTTGCGTGCAAGATGTCCTTTTTTATCACATTTGAAGCATGTTCTCATGGACACATCTTTGACCTGTGGTTGTTGCTTTCTCTTTTGAGCATCAAACTCAGCATTAGACTGTCGTCCAATTTTAAGTTCTTTCTCTTCAGCTAAACTGTTTCCTTGAACAAAACTCATTTTTGCCTGATAATTTGGCGTCTCATTTTTGTTCCGATGTTGTTTATTCTTATAACCCAAACCAGCCTTCATATTTTTCTTCTTGAAACCAGGTTTGTTATACGAACCTTTATGACTCTTACCAACAAACTTTGAAATCTCAGACTTCTCAATCTCAACCATTTTGAAAACTTTGTCAACCTTTTCTGAAATCACATTCTGAATCGGAAATACAACATCTAAGAATAATTTGTCTGATCCAATCATGGTATAAACCAATCCTTTTGAATCATCATTCAAATTTTGCTCGGATTTTGTGTTTTTCAAATATCCATCATGAAGATTTCCTTCATCTTCATCCTGTGATTCAAATTTACCTGTAACAATCGACTCTTCTTTCAACACACTTTCAACGACTTTACCTACCACCTCTGAATCATGAGAATCATTAGATTTGGAATAGGTTATGTCAATGTTGTCTGGCAATTGGTCTACCATGTTGAAAGCTTTTTTGACCTTTTCCTCATCATAAAATGCAAACTTTTCCGGTGGTGGAACTTGATGAAACTCTGAGCCAATGCCTTTCTTGTTTTGCTCAGACTCACCATCTCCCGGTTTTATATTGAAAATTCGTTCAAGCACATATGACGACACGTGGTAACTCTTTAACTTGTTGTTTTCCTGTTCTAAATCAGCAATCTGTCGCTTTAACTTAGCAACATCCTCAATATAGGAATTAACAACATCTTGTTTTATAGCATACATTCGTTTAAGCTCTTTGGTTGTTTCAGAAAGATAATTCATTCGTGATTGAGCATATTTCATTTCGTCTTTTACTTTCTCATATGACTCTTTTGTAATGTGATATGATAATTTCATTGAATCATATTCTTTTTTCATTTCTTGACAAGCAATTTCTTTTTGTTCACATTCATTCGTCATTTTCAAAACATTTTCTTTCAAAACTTCATTTTCTTTTTCTAATTTGTTACATTTTTCTGAAAGTCTTTCATCATTTTCTTTAAAAACTTTTTCTTTTTCTAGCATTTCTTTGCATTTTACTTTGAAAATGTTTTCAATTTTACCAAATTCAAGATCTTTTGGTCTAAATTGCTCATCTTTTTCAGTACAAGCTCTGCACGGTTCCATGCATTTCTTGCACTGATAAATCAATTCCAAGTTATCAGAATCAGAATTTACCTCAATGATTGGCACTTCGGTGTTTTCAGCAGCTTTTGTCTGCATCAGATCAGCATCATCTTGCTTCTTTTCAACACTAACTTCATCACCAGCTTCCAAATTCTCATTCTTTTCTTCTTTCTTCACCTCTTCTTCAATCTGCTGTTCTTCAGTAACAACATCTTTCACAACTACAACTTTGACAGCTTCTGTGTTAACCTCTTCAGCAACCTTCTTCAGATTGTTCACCATTTCTTCAACATTCTTCTTCATTCTCTCTTCATCCCTTTTTCTTAGACATGATAACATAGCATATCTGATCTCCTTTTCAAGCCTTTTAGCATACGTGTCATCTTTCATCACCTTACTATAATACTCAGCTCTCAAAGGAATTATGAGAAGAACATCATCAAAGATTATGTCTTTCTTTGGAACAACCGGTTCACCTTCTCTGTTGTAGTAACACTCTCTCTTCTTATCCCATCTTCTGTTGCTAACAGCACTCTCATACTCTTCCTGCATCTCATCCATTCTGTTGTAGACCACGTTTCTTTCTCTGTAAGTCTTCTCACTCAAGATCTCTTCTCGAGTTTTCTCTTTGATCTCAACTTTTTCTTCACGGATTTCAGCAGTGTCTTTGTCTTTGTTTTCATCTTGAATCTCAGCAACAAAAACAAATTTTCTTTCCTCTGTCATAGCTCTTCCATGAGATGTTTTTCGAACATTCTCTAGACGATCTTCTTCTGGACAAATTGAGCTCCAATCAAAACCTTCATCTTCTTGAATTACAAAACAGGCTCTTGATTTTTCTCTTGGTTTATCTTCAATCAACTTTGGCTCTTCTCTGCTTCGGTGATATATCGCCTTTCGATAATAGTCGTCGTTGAAAGGACGTTCATTTCCTTCAGCAACTTCAGAGTTTCTACATTCTCTTTTGAAATGACCCTTTTGCTTGCAACTGAAGCAAGTCACTTTGGATTTGTCGAATCCAAGCTTTGTTGACGCACCTCCAAGAGATTGTTTCCCGGTAATCTCCATATACCTCTGAGCTCTTCGAATACAACTAGCTAAACACCAACGGATGTCAATGAGCTCCATCTCTTCCGGATCAATCTGGTCGTAGTCTTCTTTGGTCAATTCGGAGTTTCCAATTTTGCCAGCTACAAGACCTTCATATGACTCCAGAACAGATGCAAGGAAACTCATTTGCTGCTTAGCTACATTGATGCTCATTGCAGGAGAATTCTTCAATTTGAGAGCAATGTTGCACAGAATTTCTTCAGCTTCATCAGAATTTGACTTTGAAGATGAATGATATCCAGAATGATGACTTGTCGACGTTGTTTGTGGTTCTATCATCTTCTCACCACTAAATGCTGTTTTTGGTGAACCAACACCTTTATCAGAAGGTACACTACCTTTGTAGTACAAGGCAACATTTTGTTGATGTGAAGAACCAGTCATCTTGTTCTGTTTCTGCAACTCCAAGTCATGACTTTCAATCTTTTCAAACAAAGAATCAAGAGAAATTTCATCATATGAAGCATCATTTTTTAAGATAAAAACAAACGTTTGCCACTGATCAGCTCGTGGTAACGCTTCAATCACTTTATCTATAAGTTCCTCTCTTGTTTTATCAATTTTAAAACGTTCAAGTTCAATTTTGAGATGACAAAATCTCTCAATCATTTGTCTCACTGTCTCTCCTTTTAGACTATCAAACAGATCAAATTCTTTTTTAAGTAAAGCAATTTTGTTCTTTCTAATCTGTTTACCCCCCTCAGCTTTAACTCGTAAAGCTTCCCAGACTGATTTTGACGACCCATCATGAGTGAGCAGGGCAAATATATCATTTCTGATTGCTGTCTGGATCAAAGCAATCATTCTCTGTTCAGCTGCATATTCTGCTTTGTCATCTTTTGAAAATCTCTTGAATGGTAGTTCTTCGTTTTTGTCATCTTTTGGCCGTTCGTATCCAAACTCTAGACAGAACCAGCTTTCATGGGCATACGCTTTTGCCCAGTTAATAAACCATTCTTTCCACCATGTGTAATCCTCAATGCTTTCCAGAGTTGGTGGCTTTGAGTGAGTTCCGTAAAAGTTATCATGCTTGATGTTTTCGTTGATCGCCTTCGTGATGGTTTTTGGTGTAACATTTGCAATCTCGGATGATTCGTATGTGAATGCGTTGAAAAACGTGTTGTAGAATTCCTCAGCCATGATGTGAACCTGGACAGATAATCAAACAAACACAATTAGTACAATCAATATCAAATAAACTATAACAGTCTGACACTCGATCAATGTTTGGAGCGAAATCACAATCTTTGTATCTCAGGAGCGAAATCAGACTGATCCTAGGAGCGAAATCACACTATGTCCGTTCGAGCGAAATCAGGTCGAAGTCCAATTTTGTCCATTTTTAGTCCGAATTTAGGTATGAAACTTTCAAGGGTTTATCTATGTTCAATTTTAAACAATCTGTGAAAATTTGATCCGGTTTTGTCTGATAAAACTTCCTGAAATGATGAAAGAAGGTGTAGAAGTCAAAATGTGGATGATATCAAGCTAAACTCTTCTTCCTAAGCTCTGATACCACTTGAACGATCGTTGTTTGACCCGACTGAGTCGATCAGAAGAGCTTTAAATCCGGTTCAAAGGCGGAACCAGTGAAACGGACGTGTAAACATCTTGATACTATAATATCTGTCACTTATATTGCTTTTAACAAAGATTACAACCTGGACAGATTTTGGCAGCACTTCATTACAATTCCGGAAGTCGCGATACCAAATGAATACACAAGTGGACTGTATATAGTGAGTTAATTTCGCTCTTATGACCAAGATGCACGTATGAGCGAAATCAGAAGTTTCTGATTTCGCTCCAAATGACCTTTGGTCATTATAAGCGAAATCACATTCTTCTGATTTCGCTCCAAATGACATTTGGTCATTATGAGCGAAATCAGCACACTAACTTCTAAACTCTGTTTCTCGAACCTCGTGCACTGAATATCCTAACCTATTCTATTACATGATACAAGACGAAGTCAATAGACGTAATGCACTAACATTACGGAATTAAGGAGCTGCAAATAAGGGAGTTTGTTACATCTTCTGGTTTCGACAAGGGTTACGAGCCGAGACCTCATAGTCTCGACTCGAGACCACACCTTACCAGCACACAAACAACAAGACTCAATACCCTGGTTGCGGGTCTTGTTGCGACTCGAGACCCGACTCGAGACCACCTGGTCTCAAGTGAAAAATGCATAACCCGAGACCCAGGAGACTTCAACTCGAGATCGCACAGTCTCGACTCGATCGAGACCACATAATCACACATTCTGTTTGGACTTGCACTATTACAGGCCTCTGTAATTGGGCTGCATATTTGGGGCTTTGCTTATTTACGTAAATGTTATTTTTAAACTCGTTACGTACTGTTGTTGAACTGCCATGATACTACGTGTATGCTATGATCATTGTTTGTATGCAACTTGTTAGTATACGTGTAGGAAATATACGTGCACTACTTGAACCTAGATCTGACTTGTATGGTAACCATGTTAGGACGTGGTTGACCACAAGTGGCTCAAGTGACCTTTTGTTTATCTGCCGAGCAAACCAAGGTGAGTTCACACTTTCCACAAGGCATGGGATTCCCAAGGGTTGGGAATGGGTAAAGGATTTAAACTAACACCGCGTGATCTCCTGGTTTGGAACACGTACACACCCTCTTAAATGAAGGGTGACAACATGTGATAAGGATTGATTAGAAACTGCGTGATCTCCTGGTTTGGAACACGTACATACCCTCTTTATCGAAGGGTATCAACACGGATACTAGACCAAAAACTCTATCATTAAGTCCCTCATTTTTATATCGACTTAATCGCCGGGCCAATGGCAAGCGGGTCATTAATTAGATAGCGCTATTTAGGTTTGACAAGCCTCACACCATGCCGCAGAGTACGGGCGTGAACTAATAGATCTGGGCACTAGTCAATGATGATAGACATTGACGTCAGGGCACCAACTTACTTCAGTCAGTGGTCGATATGGTAACGGGTCTAGTGGTTCACATGGGGAAGCCCCCACTAGTTATGGATATGTTTGGGAAACAGGGTAAACTGATTAACTCATAACTTACAAATGAACTCATGGTTTTTGAAACAACTTAACAATGAACACTAACTGTGAACTCGCTCAACTTTGTTGTTGACTCGTTGTTACATGCCTTGCAGGCCGTTGGGTACTAGCAGGAGCTTGCATGGAGGGCGGGAGTCGTTGTGGGGACATGGATTGTTGAGTTCCATGTTAAACATTTGAACCTTTATACTATTACTTTGGTTTTACACTTTATGCTACCGCTGATGTTTGAACTTGATTAACTTGTTTTGGAACCCCAATTATATTGTGTGGTTGGATTTTTATTTAATTACTAGACTTGTTCAATATGATTGGTGGCTGGATCCTAGTCAGTCAAGCCTCCATGCGGTGATACTCCGCTTGTGGATTTTGGGGGTGTGACAGGTTGGCATCAGAGCCATTGGTTATAGTGAACTTGGTTTTAAAAGAGAAAAAGATTTTGTTAAAACCAGACTATAACCTGTACAGTGCTCAACGATCCACAACGACGCTTCGCTCCACGTGCAAGGCTCAACACTATAGGTGATATGATTTATGTTTATATTGCCCACTTGTTAATTGCATAGTGCATTGTTCATGGTATGCTTAGATAAATGTAGCAACTAATGTTTGAAACACATGTGTGCTTACTCTCTTCTGTCATTGCACTTTCGTGACACCTTTCTCACTCATGTTTCCTTTGATATGAAGATCATGGGTGGACGTGTTAACCTAACTCAAGCCCATCTGAGGGCTTTAATCAATGAACAAGTTACTGCAGCACTCGCAGCCGCTCAAGCAGGAGGTATAACCTGCGATCCCATCTATTCCTATGATGTTTAGATCCTACTCTCGTAAACCAACTTTCGTGCTTAACCTTGTCCTTTCTTACCCACACGACAGGTCAACCTGCTCAACCTCCTGTGTGTACTTTCAAAACATTCATGGACTGTCGACCTACTACATTCAGTGGCACTGAAGGAGCTGTAGGCCTCCTCCACTGGTTTGAGAAGCTCGAGTCTGTATTCAAAATGTGTGAATGCCCTGAGGCTCGTAGGGTGAAGTATGCTACTGGTACTCTTGAGGGTGTAGCGCTCACGTGCTGGAACGCTCAGGTCCAAATGTTGGGATTGGCGGCTGCTAATGCCACCCCATGGAACGACTTCAAGGATTTGATCAAAGAGGAATACTGCAATCGTGATGACATCCACAAACTAGAGGTGGAGTTTTTCAATCTGAAGATGACAGGATCTGAAATCGAGGCATACACAAAGAGATCGAACGAATTAGCTATTTTGTGTCCTACTATGGTGGATCCTCCTATCAAGCGTATCGAGTTGTACCTTAAAGGTTTAGTGCCAGAAATTCAGAGTCACGTGACCTCAGCTAATCTTGGCACCATCCAGCAGATCATCTGTTTGGCTCATCGTCTCACTGATCAGGCAGTCGGGCAGAACAGGCTGCCCAAGCGTATTGGTGCTACCACTACTACTACTTCTGATGCCCCCAGCGACAACAAGCGCAAATGGGATGGAGTCTCAAGCAAGGGTTCAACATCAGCTCAGTCTCAGTCTCAGCAGCGAAAGACTGACGACTATAAGAGTCCTGGTCAGCAACCTTTTGGTAGTCAGGGGCAGAGTGGGTACAAGGGGAACCACCCCAAGTGCAATCTTTGTGGTTTCCATCATAGCGGACCGTGTACTAAGGGCACTTGTCAGGGGTGTAACAAACCTGGCCATGCGGCCAAGGATTGCAGGAGTCTCTACCCTGCAAATCAGCGACGACAGAACCAGTAGCAAGCTCCACAGAATCAGCGTCAGCAGCAACAACAGCAGCATGATAACAACAAAGGATGATTTCAGTGTGGTGCTGAAGGCCACTTCAAAAGAGACTCTCCCTAGCTGAATCAGAGACAGAACAACAACAACAATCAGGGGAACGGAAACAATAATGGGGGAAACAATGATGGCAATGGTGCCAGGGGACGTGCGTTCGTGATTGGGCAGGGTGATGCAAGGAACGATCCCAACGTCGTGATGGGTAAGTTTCTACTGGATGACTTTTATGTTAATGTTTTATTTGATTCGGGTGCCGATACCAGTTATGTGTCCCTAAAAGTTAGTCAAATGCTTAAACGTATCCCAACACTTTTGAACACGAAGCACATGGTAGAACTAGCAAACGGTAAGAGTCTTGAAGCCACATACGTAGTTAAGGGTTGTAATCTCATCTTAGCTGGTCAAACCTTCTCTATCGACCTCATTCCTATTGTTCTGGGTAGTTTCGACATCGTTATTGGTATGGATTGGCTATCTCAACATCGAGCAGAGATTCTTTGCAAGGAGAAGATCGCCCGCATTCCTCGTTCAAATGGAGAACCTTTAGTGATTCATGGCGACAAGAGTGGTGCTGTTGTGGGCATCATTTCTTTCCTTAAGGCCCAGAAGTGTTTCTAAAAGGGCCACACTGCTATTCTAGCCCTCGTTACTGACACCTCAAAGAAAGAGAAGAACATAGAAGATATTCCGATCGTACGTCACTATCCTGAGGTGTTTCCTGAGGAATTACCAGGTCTACCGCCCCACCGACAGATTGAATTTCGAATCGAGCTAGCTCCTTGAGCAGCACCCATAGCTCGAACACCTTATCGATTAGCTCCATTAGAACTCGAAGAACTGTCCACGCAACTACAAGAGCTCTTGGACAAGGGTTTTATTCGTGCTAGCTCTTCGCCTTGGGGAGCTAGAAATAATCAATTTGATAGCCGTTAAATAATAATAATAATAATAATAATAATAATAATAATAATAATAATAATAATAATAAATTTGTTTTTCGTTATTGTGTCTTGTAAGTGTATAAATATGGTATAGTTTAAAACGTTTTATATGATTAGTTATTTATAGATTAGCAAAAAAATTAATCGTTTTTCGACACACATTAAAATCCCCTATAATTTCGGTCCAGCCCACACGAGTTCATGACCCATATCGTGTTTTTGAAAAAAAAAAAAAAAAAAACAAAATCATGGATTACATTCTTCCCTAAAATGGCGCCATTTTCTTCACCCTCCCCGTAATTTCCCCCAATTTTCAACCTTAATTCACTCACTCCCACCCCCAATTCTCACAAAACCCATTTGTGTCATTCAACAAAAAATCCAATCTTGAAGATGTTCTACTCTCACAATCTGCTTGCTAGAAAGGGTCCATTGGGCACTGTGTGGTGTGCAGCACATCTTCAAAACAGGCTCAAGAAACCCAACTATATTAGTGTCAACATCCCCTCAACTGTTGGTCAGTTCTTTGATCTTGAACCTTTGGTTTACAATGGTTAAAAGTTTTGATAATGAAAGTTGCAAGATTTATGTATTTGTTGTTGCCAATTTTAAAGTTTGTTCACTTGTATGATTGATTGTTGTGTTAAAGATCATTCTTTTTGTCACAGTGGGGGCATTGAAGGGATAAAGATGAGTAATTTCGATTTGGGTTTCTTTATGGGTCATTGATTGTGTGTTTCTTGGTTTCTTTTTGTTTGTTTTCATCTGGGTTAATCTTGAAAGTATGGTTTTTTTGTTACTGCTTGTTGATGCTGAATCTTTGATTTACTGTTTGGTTAAAATATATTTAAGATTGTTGATTGGTTGTAGCATGATCACAATGGTGAATGGTTTACAATCTTGATGTTGAAAGTTGCAGTTTTTTTTGTTGCAAGTACATGTTTTCGCATTGTGGATGATTGATTGGTGTTTTAAAGATCATTCTTTTTGTCACAAGGAAGGACATTGAAGGGGTAAAGATCAGTTTATATTGTTTTTGTATCTGATCAGTTTTTTTTTTTTTTTTTTAGATAAACCTATGATTGTTGATTGGCCTAGACACTTTTAGTTAGGCTCTAAAGCTATAAATTCCCAAACACTTTTCTTCTCATCTTATATATGCTGAATTAAATAACCTGAATCAGTTTGGAGTCAACAATAATGTTTGGTTTCGGGCTGAATATTCTAAAGAAAGTTGAATATTTGGTATCGGACCGTATTAGTTTTAATAAAGATGTGTATTTGTTTTATTAACTTTATTGGTTGATCAAGTTGGTTGATTTTGTTTTCAAGATTTTTCTTAATGATATACTGACTGATGCATGGATTGAACTTCTGTAGAGAAAATAATGAACCCGGAAGTCCCGATTGCCTTAAGAATGTCCGGGCATCTTCTATTTGGCGTTGTTAGAATTTACTCAAAGAAAGTCGAGTATCTCCAGCACGACTGTAATTCTTTACGTATAGAAATAAGCAAGGCTTATGCAAATGCTGATATTAATCTACCCGAAGACGCAAATCAAGCAAAGTACGAGTCCATTACTTTGCCTGACAACTTTGCCCTTGATTTAATGGGTATCGACGACCATGACCTAAATGGGTATACCCTTTTCCATTCAAACCTTGATCCTACTTTTGAGAGTCAAACATGCATAAACTTTTTGATAACATTGAAAAACTAGAACTTCCCTGAGAAAGGTTTCATCTAAAGTGTGTGGTCGATTCCCACGTATGCCTAAAACTCCATTTGGTTTAAATAAAAGGAAACCACGGCAAAGAAAGTCCACTTATTATTATTCAATGGCTAAATATAAACACAAAGATGTTAAAAGTTAAATGTATGTAGCATGAATTATGCAACAAACATTTGTAGTATGGGGGGAGGTCACTACACTATGCATGACCATGCGGCCGAAGAACAGGATATGGCAGTGGCGAAGCTTGACAATGAAGACGGGGGTCGAAAACGTATATACCCAAAAAAATTTATACAAAAACTACATATATAACAAACACTATTGAGCGAAAAGTCCCCCCCCCCCGATCCCGATATGGCATGGGTGTGAGCATGCACGCTTATTCATCAGATAGCATAGTGAAAAAAACAAACTCGGGTTATTCACCGGTAAAAGCCATTTTTCAAGTTGTTACATCACAAAAGTTTGGAAATATAACCATTCAAAAGTTAAGTTACCAGTCAGTCAAACACATTCAAAAAGACTTTGATTTATTCATCTTGAGGATTATTTTTCACATCCACAAACTCTATCGACTGGTCCAATTTTCTATATGCCAAACAATATAAATTCCATCACTTTCACTATTTCTATTTCAATAAAGATTAAGACATTCAAGACTTTGATTATTGATTCCTTGTTCTCCGTGTTCGTCCCTAACCCCTTTCATGTGGTACCCAATTCGCCCAGTTAGCTAATGTAACACGTCTCGACTTTTCATAATTTATAGTTTAAGAAAAAGACAAATCTGGAAACATCACCCTAGAAGAAAATGACAATTACAGCATTGTGTATATGTAGGATACTATTAACTTTGCAGCACAAGTTGAAGAAAATTTTCAAGGTAATAAGTTGTGAAGTTTGAGGTTTTGCCATTAGGCTATATTGTGTATATTGTGTAGAATAAAGCTTCTAGGGGCTTTATACCCCAGACATCATTACTCAATTATTATTATTTTTTTTTAATTTAGAATTTTATTAAAATTAGACAACAAATGAACTAAACATGTAAATATTAAAATTCAAAAACGGCACACTACAATTAAGCAATAAAAAAATTATTTCTACTTGTCTTCGTCTTCATCGTCGCCAGCATGGTTACTCCATAGATTTTCAATAAAATCCGCTCGAAAATTTAAGTGTATTTCCCTGTGACGTATCTTCATTCGGATAGCTTCATTTTGGGCATAGTTTAGTAGCTGATACGTCGATTGATAGGTGTCGTCGAAGTCAGCACATAAGGCTCTGCCCTTGTCCTCCAAGATCTGTTATGCAAAATAATACACGTATACTTCACGTTTCTCATTTTTTGCCTTTCATGAATATACGAGGGTTGGGCAATGATAGTCCATCGTTTCTTTAATACTCCAAACGCCTGTTTTCGACATATTTTCTTGCCGACTTGTGTTTCTTCTTGTGATACAACTGTTTGACGTCATCCAGACACGAAGAGTTTCACCAACGCAACCCACTCCGGATAAATACCATCGACAAGATAATACCTTGACATAAATTTTTAAGGCTATCTCGGCATACTCTTTCTGACTTGGGATGTTGGAAGCTGTTGGATTCCTCAAATATCATCTTCCATAGAGGTTGATAACACCTAATAATATACAAGTATTATAAAATAAATTACAACAAAGTTAATGTTAATAATAATAATACCTTCACAGAAATTTTCAAGACTATCTCGGCATACTCTTTCCGACATTCGTAAATACTCGTCTCATGCATTCGTTGACATGTCTTACGCCAGTTGATGAACCGCGGTTGTACATTTATGCAAAGGAGAGAATCCAACTTTACGTCTCGCATCTTCTCTTTGTTTAAAAATGTATACGCACGTTCTAAACCACCCGAAATTCTCAAAAAAAAAAGTTGGCGACTCATGTGAAACGAAGTTGGAAGTGTGTGTCATCATTCAAAGGGTTTTGAGCAGTATAATCATCTACCAAACGTTGATGAGCACCCAACCGATCTCGTTTAAGGGGTCCTTGTTTTGTACGTGGCCCAGACGATTCCGCTTCATCTCTTAAAAGTTGAACCGCCTCCTTAGTGGCTTGGATAATCTAGTCGTTGAGCACTCTCGCGTTTTCATGAGAGGGGTCGGATGACGAGTCGGAATACATTTTTAAAAAAATAATAAAGAGAATTGAGAGTGTTTGAGGGTTTAGAATGTTTTGTGAGTTATGATTGGGTTAAATGATTTGTGTTTATATATTAAAGAAATGTTTTTTTTCAATTATTACCGTTCGTAACGGTCTAAATCCTCAAAATCACCCCACATTCAACCTTTGGCGCTCGCCAAGCAACCGGCGAAGAGGGCTTTAGCGCATCTTGACGGCAGAACCGGGGCGGTGTAGAGGTCGCCATCATGCCTAGGTGGCATGGGACGCTACCCCACAACCTATATTTATGAAAGTTTTAGCGGATAGAAAATAGAAAGCCCGAGTTGACTTGAAGTTTTCGTATCAAAATGAAGTCTTCAAAAGTTTGACTAAAACTAGTTTTTGTAGAAAAATGAAATCTTTCGAAACTAGTATATATATGCCAAATACATCAATTTTGATAAACGCGGAAATGACATGAATATCTTTAATTTAGATTCACATAATTAAACTACTTATAAATAGATCGAGTTGATAAAAAATTAAATAATATATATTATGTTTTCTATGAAATTATATCTAATATTATAAAAAATAACTGCAAAAAATAAAAAAAAATAAAATTAATAAATGATAAATGAGCCGAGCTCGAATTCGAATTCGTTTTACACCCCAAAACAAATCTTGTATCACAATCTAAAAAGTTTCAGTTTTAGAGGACTCGGGGCGGTAACGTGATGGGCCTTCATCACGCGTTGAATGGCCACGGAACACCGCCGCCGGTGCTTTCTATCACTCGTGGAAGTATAACGAGTTATGGTGGTCACGCGTTGAACTTTGAGTTTTGATAGGGTATGACTTGTACATTGTGCATTAATACTTGTACATTGGAATCCCCATCACTAGTGATACCACCCCCACTACATTTCTATCACTATCACTAGAATATTGGGTGCTGACATGGCATGATTTGATTGGGTGCTCCCATCACTAGAACCCATCACTAGTGAACCACCCCGTGTGGCCTTAGGGCAGGTTAAAACCCTATATATAGTTTGCATGGGAAAACCCACCCTAGCTAGCAAACTTACCTGGTATGTATGTATGTATCTTCCTTTCTCATTTACGAGTGTTGCATGCAATTGAGAGTGATATTTTTGCAGGACAATTTAGCAAGTGTTCTTGAGAAGATGATGGAGGTAAAGCTGCTTCTGCCTTTCATGGTGGTGTTGTATTTGTTTATGGCGCCAAATTGGTGGTGTTATGCTGGCAGAAGTAGGTTTCCTAAAAATAAACATGTAGTTAAATCTATCAAGGTCTATTATCCTTCTCTCCTTTCTTAGTTTCACCATTAATCTTCTTGTCAAATGTTCCCTAATGTCATTAGCTTTTATATCAGAGTCCCGATGGTGATATAATAGACTGCGTTCATATCTCTCATCAACCAGCTTTTGATCACCCACTTCTTAAAAACCATACCATTAAGGTTTGCGTCTTTTCTCCGCATGTGTTTAGATTTATTCAAAGATTAATACTATGTGATTATATTTATATATAGATGAGGCCAAGTTATCATCCAAACTGGATAAAGGATGACAACATAACATCAACCAAAGGGAAAGCAATTACTCAGTTATGGCATTCAAATGGAAAATGCCCAAAAGGGACAATCCCCATTTTAAGAACAAATGAAGAGGATGTATCAAAGTATGTGAAGAAGAAGAAGAAAAGTCTTCCTTTTGCTTATTCCATTGATCCTGAATTCACCAGCGTGAACGAAAACCATGAGGTAAGCCTCTATATATAGCCCCGGCCATGCATACTCTACATCTTGTTTTCATAATTTACCTGATCTTGAATTTGAGATTTTGTTAGTATGCAATTGTAAGGACTCAAGGGAACTTTTTTGGAACAAAAGCAACATTTAATCTTTGGAACCCAAAGGTTCAAGAAAATGATGAATTTAGTTTGACTCAACTATGGGTAACAGCAGGTCCTGATTCAGATGTGAATACCATTGAAGCTGGTTGGCAGGTAAGTTTCCTCTTCTTTAAATTCTAGTATCATAAACACGTAAGTCCAGTGGCAGATTTATACCAAAATTTCAGGGGTAACGTTCAATTTTTTTTATCATACTTCAATAACGAAAAAAACACGATAATAAATAATACCTAATAGATTTCTCCTCTTCGATTTTTGAAAACTTAAAAATTGAGCCATTACATCCACTTCTTTTACTTTATGAAAAGTTTCTCTTTCGGCTCGAGAAAAAGCACAAGATGAGCCAAGCCTTATCAAGCTTGAGCCTAAAATAAAGTCCGTTTATTTATCGAGCTCGAGCCTGACATGTAAAGCTCGTAGGTTTGTCGAGCCCTAGTGTAACATTTATCCTTTATTTAAAGTTGTCTAGTAATTAACTTGCCGAACCGAGCTTATTTGAACTTGTTTACGAGCCAATATAAAAATAAGCTTGTTTAGTAAACGAGCCCGAGCTTCACTTATCAAGTTCACGAGCCTAAACGAGACTATTATTTATATTATTTTTATTTAATATATTAATTAATGTATGATAAATGAGCTAAGCACGAACCGAACTCGAGCTTTGAAAACAAAGCTAGAACCAAGTCGCGCTTGAGCTCTGCTGTGGTTGCTGTGTTCAGGTTCAGTTCTTTTTCCCCTTCAAAATCAAATTCTAACTAGTATTTGGGCTTTGATCTATCATTTTAATTAGGCTATTAACTTATAAATTAAGTAGTGGACTTTTAATAAAACTTTGAGATAATAATTTGATGAGTAACATAAAATAATTTCAGGGTTAGCGTAATACAAAAAATGTGAAATTTTTTTATGCATTGTACTATAAAAGTTGAGGGGTAGCGGGTATATACCACTCACAATACACTACATCATTCTCATTAGGATTAGACCTCGCAATACCCAATTTCATTAAAGTCTAAGGACACGTTTTTTCGAGCTCAAACAGGGTACACGAATTCTCCAGGCCCGCCCTGCATAACAAAGTAAAAAAAGTTAAATGATTAAAAGAACTAAATACTTGAACTTAAAAGTTATTGCAACCTGTTTGAAACAGGTCTATCAAGGGATATATAAGGACGCTACCACCAGGTTATTCATCTTCTGGACTGTAAGTTTATGTAAATTTGTACATGATACTTGTCTAAGTTACGAGCTTAAATTTATATCTTATTAAAGTATTATATATACAGTTTTATAATTTTCTCATACATATTTTGGGCAGAGTGATGGATATAAACAATATGGGTGCTACAATCTTGACTGCCCCGGTTTCATCCAAACCAACACTGAGATTGCAATTGGGGGCAGCCTATCTCCTACTTCACAAGTTGATGGTTCTCAATATGAAATGACCATACTTATCTGGAAGGTATTTCTCTGATTTCCTAACTAAGACTTCTCTTGTTACTTTTCATAACCACTTTCTATAAAATCATATTAAATCTTATCATATTTACCCCCTATACAAGTCATCATTTAAAAAAAAGTATTCTTTTTATTACAAAACAAATTCAAAAGTGTAAAAAATTATTACAGACATTTTTTTTCACAAATTTTGTTTGTTTTTAATTTTTATTGAACAATAAAAATTAAAAACAAACAAAATTTATGAAAAAAAACGTCTTTAATATTTTTTTTACACTTTTGAATTTGTTTTGTAACAAAAAGAATACTTTCTTGTGAAAGCGTAAGAAAAAAAGAATACATTTCGTTAAAATTGTATAGGAAAAAAACAACTTCCGTGTAAATTGTGTAGGAAAACGAATACTTTCCGTTAGAATTCTGTAGGAAGAAAAAAAATTATAGGAAAAATGAATACATTCCGTTGGAATTGTGTAGGGAAAAAACTAATTTTGTAAGAAATGGGTAGGAAAAATGAATACATTCAGTTGGAATTGTGTAGGAAAAAATATTTTCGTAGGAACTGTGTAGTGAAAACGAATACATTCCGTTGAAATTGTGTAGAAAGAAAAAAAACATTCGTAGAAATTGTGTAAGAAAAATAAAATATAATAAATATAAATATATTTGATTTAAACACAAAATTTTAAAAAATAAATATTCCGTGAGAAATGCATTGGAAAATTAAGAAAATTAATTTTGTGAGAAATGCGTTGGAAAGTTTAAAAATTAATTACGTGAGAAATAAGTAGAAGAATTTCAACTAAACATTTGTGTGGGAAAGGAGTAGGAAAATCAATAGGAAATGCGTCATAAGAGGATTACCCATGGGTAGAATTCCAACAGTCCGTTTTCGTGGGAAATCTGTGAGAATAATAGTAGTTATTTTTAAAAAGTTTTCAGATATTGTTTCTAAAGACAATTTCTCAAATAGCAATTTTGATTATATTTTTTATTGAATGTAGATACAAATTACTAGTAACAATTATTCTTATAAAACAATATTTGTGAATCAAGTCTAACCAGTTTTTCTGCTTTAGAAAAGTGTCCCAATCAATCAGAAGTCTTAAATGGGTTTTAAATAATTTATAACATACTTCTCACACTAATTAAATTTGAACTTACATATATTTTAATTTATAGTTCGATAACATTATTTTAGTATCTATTTATTCACTTACATGGATGGTTTACTTAATTAATCTATGTTAGGGTTAGGGCTGTCAACGCTATTTTAAAAGAAAAACCTTTTACTTTTTTAACAAATAAAAGAGTAAAATGCTAAAATGGTCTGAGTTTATGGCACTTTTGCCACCTTAGTCAAAAAAAGAAATTTGTATTTGGGTCTTTGAGGTTTAATTTTTGTTGTCATTTTCATCAAATTGACAAAATGGATTAGAATTTTCTGTTAACTTATCCTCTTTTTGTCGTTCTCCTCATTATAATGAAGGGTATAATCGTCATTTTATGTCATAATGTATTTTAATTAAATAAGGAAAACGACAAAAAAAGATGTTAACAGAAAATTCTAACCCAGTTTGACAACTAAATGAAAATAACAACAAAAATGAAACCTCCGGGACCCATATACAAAGGGTTTTATTTTTGGAATGAAGTGGCAAAAGTAACTTAAACTCAGGGACAAATTTGGCATTTTACTCTTCATTTAAAACACACTTTAAAGTATTAAAAATAACAAAAGTAAGACATTTAAAATACAAACTAGACGAGTAAAAGATATAATATAGATTTTTTTCAAAAAGAAAGATTAAAACTTTTTTTTATTACTTTTATAAAAAAAACGTTAATATTAATTTGTAAAGACGTTCAATAAAAAACATAATCAAAATACTATTTGAGAAACTATCTTTAGAAACAAAATCAACAATATCTAAGAACTTTTAAAAAATATATATATTTTTAAATAAAAATTAGAAAACAAACAACTTTTTTGAATAAAAAAAACCTTTTATAATAAGTTTTTACACTTTTGAATTTGTTTTGCAAATAGAAAATAAACAACTTTTTTGAAAAAAAAAACTTCTGTAATAACTTTTGAATTTGTTTTGCAAACAATAAGATGTAATAACTTTTGAATTTGTTTTGCAAACAATAAGAATACTCTTCTATTTAGAAATGATCACTTGTATAGGCATTTTTAATGAGAACTTATGACATTTGTTTCTCTTGTCAAAAAGTTTTTCTAAATTTCTGTGGTTCTAAATTTATATTTATACATGCTATAAATACTACAAAGGGGAATAGTATCAGACAGCTGCTTGACACTTTTTCATTGGTTTAATTAAATTATGATTTTGCTTTGTTTAAATTTATAATTTTCTCATTAATTTTGTTTTTTCCTCCTAACTAAATTACGATTTTGCCCTCAGTTCAAATTTACAATTTTTCCATCTTTTTTGTGTTTTTTTCCTGTAAAAATACGATTTTGCCCCCAATATAAACTTATAGTCATGTCATCATTTAATTTTTTTTTTTATTTTTGACAAAACTATGGTAGTGTTTTCTCTTAATTGGTTGACTTGGTGTAATTTTTATTCGTGACAGACGACTGCCTGATGCACACTCATTTGTAATGAAAAATTATAATTTTGCTCACAGTTTAAAATTATAGTTTTTCCATCGTTTTAGTTTTTTTTTTTTAGCAAAAGTATGGTAATGTTTTGTTTTAGTTGGTTGACTTGATGATATTTTTTTAGACCGTGTTATGAGTAATATGTATAAGTAACCGAAACACATACGTACATGTTATGAGAGAGAAATATTTGGCTTAGTGCTCCGTAACGCAGGCAGGACAAAAACTAGTATACTACAATCACTATGTGGGGGAATAGTGTTAGGCACTTCCCCATTAGTTTAGATAAATTACGATTTTGTCTCGTTTAAATTTACATTTTGCCATTGGTTTTGTTTCTTTTTCCTCCTTGCCAAATTATGATTTTGCCCTCAGAGCAAATTTACAGTTTTACCATTATTTTTAGTTTATTTTCCTATCATATTACAATTTTGCCTCCAGTGTAAAATTACAGTTATGCAATTGTTTTAGTTTTTTTTTTACAAAACTATGGTAGTGATTTGTTTTAATTGGTTGACTCACTCATTTGTCTTGAAAATTATAATTTTGTCCCAGTTTAAAATTATAGTGTTTCTATCGTTTTAGTTTTTTTTAGCAAAAGTATGGTAGTATTTTGTTTTAATTGGTTGACTCGATCTGTTTTTTTAAATCGTGTTATGAGTAGTATGTACAAGTAACCGAAACACAAACATACATTTTATGAGAGAGAAATATTCGGATTAGTGCCCTCGCAACGCAGAGAGGGCAAAAACTAGTTTGTATATACATAGAATTTGTACCAGATGACTCAGGTGCTTTTATAAATTCAATTGTCAAAAAAGTTGTTCTAAATTTGTATATACATTAGAATTTGTACCAGGTGACTCAAAATTCAACAAAATTACCTGAGACCAAAATTAAAAGCTTTACAAACCATTGAGGCTTAATGGGATTGATATTTTTTAGGGTATGTTATCTATCTCTAAAAATTATTATTTTTTCAGTATGATTTCAGTCGGCTTGGGTCACATAATAAAAAATAAAAACCAATTAACTTTCAAATGTATAATAGAAATACGATATCTCTACAGTCGGTTTTCATTTTTTTTTTAAGTTAACTATTAGATCACTGAGAGAAACATTCCTAATTAGTTGTGTTTTTATACCATTTTCGGTAGGAATCGAAAGAAGGGCTCTGGTGGATGCAAGTTGATGGAAATGTAATAGGATACTGGCCGGCCTCACTGTTTTCATACTTAAGTGAGAGCTCATCAAGAGTAGACTGGGGCGGGGAGGTGATTAACCTACGCTCAGGCGGTCATCATACAACTACCCAAATGGGCAGTGGTCATTTCCCTCAAGAAGGGTATAGGAAAGCAAGTTATATAAGAAACATTGAAATAGTTGATGACTCAAACACTTTAAGGTCTCCTCAGGATCTCCTCACATTCACTCCCCAAGAGAGTTGCTATGATATTGTGAAGGGCATCAATGATAACTGGGGTACCCATGTTTTCTACGGTGGAACGGGTCAAAACCCGAACTGCCCATGAAAAGATTGAACACAACATCGGTCTATATACTCATAATATTATGCCAAATTTTCATTTCCTGTATTGTTTATCCTAATATGCTATGTAATATCATGTGTGCACTATAATCAAACTAAACGATGTTTCAGTAGATTATGGTTTTCTATTCAGAAGGGGATGACGGCGCAGTTTGTTGCCCGTCTACCTGTTATCCTTATGTAATTTGTCTCGTATAATATTGAATTGAATATAAAAAAAATTGTAGGATTAAAAAAAATTATAAATTGTACAACAATATATGGTATTGTAAAGAGAATACATTTTAAGCTTGCTTATGTAGAAAATGAGAGAACGAAAATTCCTCGATAGTTTTTCTTACGGATTAATGATGCCTTAACAATATAAAATCCAAATAAATCTAACATAGATGATTTGTGAAGCCAAATTGCCAAAGGGGATGTATATAATATGTTCAAAGTTTTAGTAACAAATGTCTTTTTGTTAGCCTTTACTTGTTAACTAAGTTTGAATGAAAGTTATTGGGTCAATTATGTAATTCATGCATTGTTAGTTTGGTGTTGAAATTGTATTATCTAGAAGTCGTCTAGGGGATCAAGATGTAATTTAATTGCGTCGATTCATCAAAAGAACACCACGTTTCCCTCTAGGTCAATATATATGCAATCACATGTACGCAAAGGAAGTGGACAAATCACATGTAATCAAATAAAAAGCTTAAATGGGATTAATGATACCTTAGCTAGTGACAACATAAAATCCAAATAAATTTAATAGAGATGATTTGTAAGGCCAAATTGCCAAATGGGAGATATATCTTATGTTTTTAGTTTTAGTAACAAATTATTATTATGTTTTGTTAGCCTTTAATTGTTACCCAATAACTTTCATTCAAACTTGGTTAGCACTTAAAGGCTAACATTCACCCCCTAATTGTTATTCCAAGTTTGAGTCTTCTTATCTTCTTCCATGCTTCACACTACTTGAATCTTCAATTTTGATTTCTTCAACTATAATTATATTTGCTCCACGCGAACTTCTCTTCAAGTGGTTCATATCACACTCACTTCTTCTGGTGTAATTATCTTACACAACGCGTTCTTTAACGTTGATTGCTTCTCTCACAAATGTAGAACCAAGTTCTAATTTTGCCAATCCCCTCGTGATTCCACTTTGTCCATGCTTAGGATTAAAACTAACACTTGCACAACAATGTGGGAGACCGTCACGGTCCCTCATGGTTCCACTTTGTCCAAGACATCGACCAGATTCATCGTCCAAACTCTTGTTCGAGGCCAAAAAGAAATTGAAATCCGTATCTTACAACTCTTATAGTATATATAAATGGTCTATTTACACTTTTCTAGGCCAACTTTTTTTTTCTTTTTAATAACTTCTTTTAAAAAACAACAAATTCATCAGTTGAATGTTGAATATTGATAGAGGGTTTTAATATCACGATTCATTGTGTCCATGGATTGATACTCGGTATCTTACAACTCTTATACTATATATAATGATACGTATGCTTGTCTCTTAACGTGTGTAGTTTTGTTTTGTTTTGTGATTTATTTTAAAACTAGTCTATGCATTTCCTGCTCTATATGTGTTACTATATTTGCACACATCAAGTTTTTGACGTCATTGTTGTAAGGGACACGATAATTATGAGAAACAACCTAAGTTAGTTTTTTTAATTATTCCCTTCTCACTTGTTATTTGTGTCTTAGTTTAAGTGCTTTCGTACTTCGATTTTTGTGAAGATGCCGAACATTTGATTGTTGATTTCGTGCATCCCACTGTTGATGGAATTCTTACGAGCATGTTAAACCTAGCATGCACATGTTTTAGTCTTATGTGAGTTGTCTTCTCTACATGGGTTTATGTTATAATAGAGTCCACTTTTACTCTAATAAGTAAGATATTATAAGCAATGTCATGCACATTTAAGGGATTTGACCACGATTTTGACCCAAAAGTGTTATTCTGTCTATTTACCAGAAATAAGAGGATGCTGCAGTATTATAGAGTATTATAGACAGGGAGAGCAAAATGAAGCCACAAACAATAAGCAAGAAGAAGCTTAACAAGTTTATGGTTGACTTTCAATCTGAAGTTCAACTCTTATCTCATAATATGAAGTTATTGATACAAGATTGGATACATTTTGAGGTTTATGAACAAATGTGGTAACTTTTCATATCTTTTTTATTAGGGTAAATTACACTTTTCGCCTTTATGTTTGTATCCCATTGCAGTGGATGCCATTTAACTTTAATAATTACGGTCACATTCTTTTATTTGCAAAACTCGTTACACTCTACTTCCTTTACTCCTAACCTGGTTAAAATTTTTAGTTAAATATCACATGTGCCTTGCAGATGAGGGTAGATTGGTAATTTTACTAAGATATTTAGACAAATAAACAAATTAGCCATTAAAAACCAACAATCCACCAGCCACTAAACATTGGCTGACCATTCACGTCTCCGGAAGGCCCTTATTCCATTCACGTTGGCCCCTACTCGATAAGAACGCTGATGACACCCATTCATCCATTATTCTCTCACGCATTTAGTCGAACAGTTTACCTGCAATAATTCATCATCTTCATCTTTTCATATTCCACTCACTTCACAATCTTCCCAGAACTTGAATTTTGTACCAAACCATGACAATCCAAGCAGAAACCCATTGTAGGAACCGTTCGCGTAATTTAAATAAAATAAACAAATTTTTATTACTGATTACACTACAAAGAAATAAAGAAAGCAGAATTACAGTACAATTACAACTGAAAAACTAAATACAAGAAATGAAGATGAAGAAGAAGACTAAGGCACGTGTTCAACACGCTTCCCTTAAAACAAATTCCGAGTCTCCCAAGAGTACTCGTTTTGTTTCCCAGGGTACAACAGCAGGAGCAGTAGTACTGCCGGAGTTCGCCTATAACCCGAAGGTTACCTTGAAACTGCAAGAAAGAGATTAGAAAAGTTGTGGAGAGAAAGTGAATTGCTGTTGTGTTGCTTGTGTACTTCTGCAGTGGTGGAGATGTTGTATTTATACTACATCTTCATCGAAACGGTCAAAAAAATTAAAGGAGAGGTTTAAATTGCATTAAACGTCTTCAATGCAATTTAATACGTCATTTAATTCTCAGTCAATGATCGTTAATTCGTCAGTTTCGAAGCTGAACTGTAACTGCATAAATATTCAATGTTGGAAGCTTCTGCGCGCGCGCGCAAGTCACACTAGTGCACGCGCGCCCAGGTCCGCACGCTCATGCACGGTGCGTCCTCTTGGCTCACTGCCATGCGCACGTGCGCTACGTCACCTGTGAGCCGCTACGAGCACGCCACACAGTCACGCCGTATTGGCTCACTCTGGTGCGCCGCGCACGCACAACAGGACCCCTGCACCATGCGTACCCGCGCGCGGACTGCCACGTCACGCACTTCGAACCCGCACGCCACTTGGTTCTTGCAGCCTCTGTGATCCACCACCCGCACGTGGTCAAAAATACAAATGCGGCTCTCAAGCGGCTCGCGGCGATGCGAGCGTGCGAAGTGCGCCATCAATGCGCCTCATCGCCCATGCCACGCGCGCGCGTGTGCGAGTGCGAGTTAGGGTGCTCCGCACCCTTCCCGAGGACACTAGTGTGTGCTTCCATGAAACAATAAGGATGGAAAGTTCCACCTTAAATACCCATTTAAGTTTCATCTCTCCTCTGATGTGGGACAAGGTGCTACTTTCCCTTTTGTTTCAGCATTAATGTTTCAAACACCCAACTTTGAGCATCGATATCATTCATCTTAGCTCCGTTTTGGACGTGGTTTAGTTCGTTGCGAAGCTCTTCCAACATAGAACACAAACCCACAAATAAATATATAAAACCCGCTCATTTTATTATATTTATTTCTAGTCCAAAATAGGAAAAAGTCATTTTCCTATATTTGTGAAAAATGTTATTTTCACCTATTTTTCCAACACCCATCACACCAAAAAACACAAACACTCATCACGCAAGCACAATAAGAAGAAAGACAGTGTCACCGTCACTGTCAACCAGAAATCCCCATTAATCCCAAAGAAAAAAGCAGGTGGTCACAATGAGTTTAACGGTGCTTCGATGTTCGGTGCGGTTATGAACTTGTCAACCACCATCATCGGTGCCGGAATCATGGCTCTTCCGGGGGCCTGGGTTTGGGTATTGTTGTTATTATTATTGAGTGGCCCCCAAATTACACCATTTCTTCAATTACACACAATCCATCAAATTTCCCCAAATTACAAACCTAGAATTTCCATTTCCCTTAAAAAACCAATGGAAGCAAGGAAGTTTGTGTCTTCCCTGTAGATAAGAAGAAAAGAACGAATGTGAATCTGGATTTGTTTAAATCGGGGTCTGAATCTGACTCTGTTTAAATTGGGATCTGAATCTGTATGTGTTTTGACCAAACCCAAGTCTTCCCCGGTGCACCAGCGTTTTGAATCTGGATCCGTCTGAATCTCATGTTGTCGTGGAACACATATGAAAGCATTTGGAGATTGAAACCCCAGTATATATTTCTTCAACCATATTCTGGTGTCTCTTGAGATAATCTAGAGAGAGCAATGATGGTGGTGGTTGTAGTTGTTGGCCGGAGAAGATGTAGTTGTCGGCCAGAGACAACGTTGGCACCGACCGGAGATTGGACTGAATCTAGAGAGAGTATGTCAGTGGGTGGTGGGTAGATGTGTTTTTAGAGAGTGTTATATATTTTAGAGTAAACTGCAATTTTACCCCCTGAGGTTAGGGGTCATTGGCATGTCTACCCCCCTAAGGAAATAATTGCAATTTTACCCCCTACTGTTTGCTGTTATGTCGCAACCTTACCCTCTGGCCTCAAATTTGTTGACTAATCTGTTGACTATGACTTGAAATGACTATAATGCCCTTTCATATTACCCCCTGTATTTTGTGCACTCTGTGATATTACCCCCCTGCCACCACTGCCACCGCCATTCACCATCACAACCACCACTGCCACCTCCAGCCACCACCCACAACCACCACTGCCACCGCCATTCACCACCACAACCACCACTGCCACCTCCAGCCACCACCCACAACCACCACTGCCACCGCCATTCACCACCACACCCATCACTGCCACCTCCAGCCACCACCCTAATCCGCCTTGTAAAAGCTATTTATTTTCAAAGTAAGTACCACCTTTCCTATTGGTTCACTATGCTTTAACAATAGCTAGATTAATTTCAATACTGCCAGCTTATTCTTGTCTCCAATGTTGAAAGCCTTGAAAAATTAGTTGTATATTTGATATTTACAGTAAAGGCCCGGTTAGTCAAAGTATACCCTGACATGCGTTCATTGAATGGTTAGCTTTCAAGTATGGCTTATCCACTCATGATAGGGCGATAAGGTGGAATAAGGAAGGTGAGTTCAAGTGTATTTTCTGTAATTAATTATGCTGAAAGGGCTTCTATTACAAAATTTTATATGGTGTGTGATTCAAACGTCTTTTATTGTCAAGAGAGAAACATCGGAAATTTTAGCAATAAAAAGAGGTGCGTTCAGATGCTTTGTCAGCAGATTCAAGATGCTTGGCTTAGGCTTATGGGGCTTAAATACAGGTCTTCTAAACAGCTTGATTTAGCTGTTGCAGTTTGGAATTTCAATGCTTGTGATATAGTTGAGTAATTCAGCTTTTTTGTAAGCCTTTTGCAGGATGGTATGTATGGTGTTAAGGTAAAGATGGTCTCTTGGGTGTACTTGCAATAGCTTTTACAAGGCGGATTAGGGTGGTAGCTGGAGGTGGCAATGGTGGTTGTGGTGGTGAATGGCGGTGGCAATGGTGGTTGTGGGTGGTGGCTGGAGGTGGTAGTGGTGGTGAATGGCGGTGGCATTGGTGGTTGTGGGTGGTGGCTTGAGGTGGCAGTGGTGGTTATGGTGGTGAATGGCGGTGGCAGTGGTGGCAGGGGGTAATATCACAGAGTGCATAAAACACATGGGGTAATATGAAAGGGCATTATAGTCATTTCAAGTCATAGTCAACAGATTAGTAAACAAATTTGAGCCCGGGGGGTAAGGTTGTGACATAACAGCAAACAGTAGGGGGTAAAATTGCAATTATTTCCTTAGGGGGGTAGACATGCCAATGACCCCTAACCTCAAGGGCTAAAATTGCAGTTTACTCTATATTTTATTTTTTAAATACTTTTTGTTTTTTTTCTAAATAAATGGGTAAAATGACTAAAGTGCCCTCATGTGCAAGTCACTTGCCATATTTAACTAAAAATTTTAACCAGGTTAGGGTCAAAGGACATAGAGTGTAATGAGTTTTACAAATAAAATTTTTTGACTATAATTATTGAAGTTAAAGGGTATGCATTGCAATCTGATATAAACATAAAGGACGAAAAGTGTAATTTATCCCTTTTATTATGTATAATAATGTAAACTAGTTATTTTACGTCGTGTGTTACGACGAAACCTAGCAAATAATAATGTAAAACAAGCGTGATTTGGAAACAAAGTATTTTGTTTATAAAGCCAAACCATTAAAGCGGTTTAGTTTATCATCGAATCGTTTCATGATACCAAATAAATATTTTATTTCGAGTACAACTTCGTTTAAAAAAAAACTTATAACGGAATGTCAGGAAAAAAATCAAGCACAACTACGTGCTTAAGTTGTTAGAAAAAAAAGTTATAAACCTAAATTATTAAAGAAGCATCAAACTAATCCTTAAATTAATACATGTTCTAAAAAAAGAAAAAAAAAAGAGTTATAAAAGAAAATGACAAAGGAAATATATGGTTTTAAAAAAGGAAAAAATTAAAAGTTTGTTATTAAAAATAAATATAATAATAAACTATTATAATGTATTAAATAGAAAAAAATAACAAAAAGCTATATATTATTATAAAAATAAAATTACTATTTATCGTCCTTCGTCAACAATATATATGACAGGGAAAAAATCAAGCACAACTACGTTCTTAAGTTCTTAGAAAAAAAATATAAACGTAAATTATTAAAAAATATCAAATTAATTAATCGATAAATTAATATATGTTTAAAAAAAGAAAAAAATTATTATAGAAAATGGCAAAGAAAATATATGGTTTTAAAAATGAAAAAAAAATTATAAGTATGTTATTAAAAGTAAATATAATAATAAACTATTATAATATATTAAATAGAAAAATAATAAAAAGCTACATATTATTATAAAAATAAAGTTACTATTTATCGTATTTTGTCAACAATATATATAATATATATAATATAATATTGTAAGATGTACTTTCATTTATCAAAGCAAATTATTTTATGGACAAGCAGTCACATATTCTGTGACGTTTATTTTCATGTTTGCTTTGGTATATTATATATTATAAATTATAAATTTGTAATACTTATATGCAATTGAGTGTTGTATTCTAGACTTTATTAGTATTTTATGCATTAAAAGTGTTAAACTTTCTGCCTTATTGCTGGTATAAATGGCTCTATTTATATATTTATATACTATAATTTAAAACATATGTAAGCTTATGGTGTTTATATTTCATGTTCCATTAGTGTTATTTGTTTATTTAGCTTGTACTTTATGTTAACGGTTTTGTGTTGGGTACATGTGGCTTCTGAGGTGTCCCTCTTACACAGTTGTCCTCTATTTTAGGATTCATCTCCTCTTAGGTGGTTTCAATATTAAATGTTTTGAGAAACGACGGTGGGGTTTCTAGAGAGAGATACAAAGTAAAATGGTGTCGTCTTGATGTTGTCGTCGGCTTTCCGGCCACCCATAGCGGCAGTGGACCGGTGTGCTCTTCTCTATATTTCTTTTTGGCCGACAACCATTTACGTGACCTACTAAGGTCTGGTTTTGTACACGGAGAACAGGTTTTTAGAGAGAGAAACAACTTTGTATTTGCCGACAGCATTCCAGCTGTCTATGGCGGCAGCAGGGGTTGTACGACGTGATAACTCTCTCTCTCTCTCTCTTTTGTTATACAGGGATGAAGTATAATAAATGTTCTTGGATGGAAACCTTTGGCAGTAGGCTTTATATGGCCAGCAGTTTATGTGTGTTTCATGATGATGGTTGTTTTTGAGAATCCTGATGATGGTTGTTTTTTGGGTGGTTTCGATGCTACGACGTCGAGTTACTGTTTGTTGAACCGATGATGATGATGCTCGTGCATCTGAGTTCTTTTTGGTTTGTGAAGTCGATGACAATGATGGAACCATCATCTAAGACAAACAAAAGCATGGTGATAATGACGGCAAGCTTCACCTGAACGGCTGAACCCTAATTGTCTAAAACATTTTCTCCTCTAATTATGATTTTTGATCTTGCTTTTTTTAGATTCGTTTGATTTTCATCGAGTTGGATTGTGTTTGATTTTTGAATTTGATTGGTTTGGTTTTTCATTTATGTGGCTGTGATGATTTTGGGTTAGATTTGGCTTTCAGTAGTCATGGTTTTTTTGTGGTGTTGAGTAATATGTGTTTGTTAAAAGCGTGAGGAGGTATATGTTCATTCAAATTTTTAGTAATGATAGAAAAGTAAAATTGAGTTGCAGAAAGAGGTGTAAGGCTAGACGATATGGGGATCATCCCCCACCCGTCCAGCCCCGGCGATGGACCGCACACCATCCCGCCCCACCCTGTCCTCGCCCTCACCGTCAAGTGTTGGACGTTCGCGACGGTCGCTAAAAGACAAAATCCACTTCAATTCTGTTTCCTTTACAAAAAAAAAAAAAAAAGTTAATCACACACTTCAATTTGTGCGACCTGCTAGGGCAACAAGTTAAGGATTGGGCCTTTGCTGTTGAGCCTCAATGGGTGTGTGTGGTGTGTTCAGTCCAAGAATTTATAGTGGTGTGCGAGATTTAAAAAAAAATAATAAGAAAGTAATCGTTCAGTCCAAGAATTTATGGTATTTTCCTAATTTATTTGTTAAATGTTAAAAAAGTGGAAGATTTTAAAAAATAATAATAAAATGATGAGGTATGATCATCCTCTCATTTCCACTAATTTTGTAAGATGGACTATCCTTCCAAGAATGGTGATGTGGCACCTAGGTTCATGCCATGTAGCCTAATAGATATGCAAAGGTATGTTAAAATAATGTCTGGTGCTTACATGATTTCTTCGAACTCAACAAAGAAAAGTCAAACTTGGATTCAAAATTTAACAAAAAATATTAAAAATAATAATAAGCTTGGCCTCTTGTGGGCTTTTTTTTTAAACGGACAACAAAATCAATCCCGGACACTCTTGGGGTACCCACTGGACAAACGAAGTACTCCGAGAGTAACCCAAGTCCACCACCAATTCCGGGAAAAACCCGGTAACCCACCCACCCGTAGGCATGACGGTGAAATTACTGGTAAAATCTGTTTGACTCAAAGATCCAACCCAAGTTTCCCCGGATCTTCTATCATTGCCCACCAGTGCCTCACTCTGCACCAAGTGAGTGTTGAACTTGCATCTCTCAAAATAAATGCAAGTCTTCCACCAATTTATCTAATTTCACAATTTGGCAGTGGAACTTTAGGTTATTTCGGTGTATTAGATATGTTAATTCATTTGGGGCGAAACTTGGAAATTGATAGTTAAGATTTAAAGCAAGAGAAAGTCAATATGTTTACATGAATAAAATGGGTCATCAAATTAAATCCTAGATGTTTAAAAGATGTGAGCCATAATAGTTTTCTAAGGGCGGGTCAAAATATGTTTTATATATACAAATAAATATGTATTTTCATTAACCGTTTATATTTTTATAAATGTTGTTTTTAAAATTATTTGATTTTTAACCTTTTTAAATCGTGAGTCGTTTTTAAAATTATTCATTTTAATCCTCTTGTTTATTAGAATCGTTATTTTTAAAGTTGTTTGTCTTTTAATGTTTTTCTTAAACTATTCATTTTATATCGTTATTTTTAAAATCATTTTTTAAACTTTTTTAAAAAAAATCGTTTTTAGTCATTAATTTTTAAAAGCGTTTTTTTTAAACCGTTCCTTTTAGAACCGTTTTTATATCGTTCATTTTTTGAAACTTTGTATTAAGTTTACTTATAGCTGTTAGGGAAAAATAACTTCAAAAAATGAACGATTTCAAAATTCGAAGGAATTTAAAAACGATAGATTTTAAACGAACGAGTGGTTTAAAAAACGAAGATTAAAAATGATGTTTATAAAAAAAAACAAAACCTTAAAAAACAAGTTAACAAGTGTAAGCAACTAGAAAATGCACAAATTCAATAAACGAAAGGTGAAAAAAATAACGAATTTGATTAAACAAACGATCCAAAGAAATGAAAGATTTGAAAAAGAAATAAACCATTCTAAAAAAAGTTTGAAAAATGAACGATCTTTTGCAAACTTTTTATTAGAATGTTTTTTTTTTCAAATCTACATTTTTTTTTGTTTTTTATACATGTCGTTTTGTAAAATTTAAATAATGAACAACCTAAAAAGTGTGTAGTTTATAAGTGCTTACAAAATAAATGATTTAAAAAAACGGTATAAAATGAAGTGTTTAAAAGAACTTCAAAATACAACCGACCTTAAAAAGAACAATTTTAAAAAACAAATGGTTAAAAAGGAACAATTTTAAAAATGATAGATGGTTTAAACAAAATGTAAAATAAAAAATTATTTTTTAAAATGACTTTTATAAAAATAAACGGTTAATGAAAATACATATGCATTTTTATATTTAAAACGTATTTTGTTAAATAATAATCGTGAAAATAACGAAATAATAAAAAAAAGAGTAATTGTATTAACAATCTCAAAAATATTAGAAGAACATTGTAATTATCAAAAACAACCCCTAAGGTATATAATGACCTAATTACTCTTACACTTAACTGAAAAAAAGTAACCAAGTTAGTGACAGGGGTCAAAATTGTTATTAAATGCAACCTCAGGGTCTGATATGTTAAGAGATTTCTTTTTAGGCTGAAATGGTTAAACCACAGGGGTCAAAATAGTAATTTACTCTAATGGTTATTTTTTATATTAAGGGCATTTAGTCATTTCACACCCACTTAACTCTAAAAAAACTAACCTCCATCCGCATGAGGGACCATCCAAGAACGAATTTGCAAACCTTGGGGACCGTAGCTGTAACTTTTAAAATGTAGGAACTATAGGTGAAATCTGGATAAAGATTATCCGAACACTTTTCTCTATAGATTAATATTATTTTGAGTAAACTGCAAGTTTACCTCATGGGGTTTAGGCCAATTGTCACTCTTACCCCCCTAACGAAATAATTGCAATTATACCCCCCCCCAACGTTCGTTGTTATGTCGCAAGTTTACCCCCTACCGTTAACTTCTGTTAAAAGTCAACATAATTAAGTAACGGTCAAAGGGTATATAGGTCATTTCCACTATACTTTTGTATCTTACACATTACAACCCCATGTACATTTGAGACTCCTAGCACTCTTACCCCTCACCTTCCCACACCACTCCTCCACATCTCCGCCGATCTTCTTCTCCAACGATCTTCTTCTCCGGCAATCTTCATCTCCGGCGATCTCCATCTCTACACTAAACAAGACAAAGGTTTCATGAAACTGCAGATCGGGTAATCCTGTTAGGCTTTTTGGGATCTCTCCACTTAGATAATTGTTTGATAAATCCAAGTAAACCAAAGACTGCAAACTTCCTAAAAAGAGTGGGATACTTCCGGTCAACTCGTTCCATGACAAGTCCAGTATCCTGAGTTTGGTTAACCCGTTTAACCAAACAGGTATCCTACCCGTGAGCTTGCAACTAGGAATCACTAGAGTTTTGAGCTTTTTGAACTGTAGTTTAGCATCAGACGACATTTCTTCGCTGTCAAAGCTTCGGCTAAGGACCAGAGTCGTAAGATTTGGGCACGTATGTAGAATTTGTAGCGATCCAGATAAGTTATTCAAGTTGCACATTGATAAAGAAAGATAACACAATGAATTAAAGTTTTTAAATGTTTCCGGTATTTGCCCTGTTAGATTATTTCCACCAAGATCTACGGTCTTTAACAATGGGCAGGCAGGAAGATTATTCAGAATCGAACCTGTAAACTTATAATCAACCAAATCAAGCAACTTAAGGTTCACCATCGCCGAACAATTCAAATCAATAAAACCAGAAAACGAATTGTTTCTCAATACCAACGACGAAATGCTGCGAGAATTCACAAGTGAAAAGGGCATCCTCCCATCAAGATTATTCGAATGCGCAGCAAAGTAACTCAAATTCGGAAACAAGTGAAAGATTTCTTCGTTGTCAAAGCTTCGGCTAAGGACCAGAGTCGTAAGATTTGGGCACGTATGTAGAATTTGTAGCGATCCAGATAAGTTATTCAAGTTGCACATTGATAAAGAAAGATAACACAATGAATTAAAGTTTTTAAATGTTTCCGGTATTTGCCCTGTTAGATTATTTCCACCAAGATCTATGGTCTTCAACAATGGACAGGCAGGAAGATTATTCGGAATCGAACCTGTAAACTTATTATCAACCAAATCAAGCAACTTAAGGTTCACCATCGCCGAGCAATTCAAATCAATCAAAGCAGAAAATGAATTGTTTCTCAATACCAACGACGAAATGTTGCGAGAATTCACAAGCGAAAAGGACATCTGTAACACCCCGAAAACGGGTTTGGTAATCGAACCCTGTTAATACTAAAAGACGGGTAAAGTACCGTTAGTAGTAAAAATAACCCGGTAAATATTTGGATTTAAATAAGAAATCCTAATAATAAATACAAGCGAATCAAAGTTTTAAGGAATTGGGTTTATAAGAGCCCGAGTTAACGGGACTTAAAATAAAACGGGTTATAACTCCCGGGACCCATCAAGTAACTAGGAATACTAACCTATTTAGTTAGTATCTTGACATAATAGAACAAATATGGTTAAAATATGTAACATCCCGAAAATATAAAACTTTATAATAATATAAAGTTTAAATAAACGAGAATTTATCAATTAGAAATTTGTAACTTAGTTAACTAACAAGTCTAAAATTTAACTTACATTGTGGATAAAACAACAAAAATTGTTATGTTAAACAAATGGAGGGGCCAATCTTGTAAAAAACTAGAACTAGAATTACTAAAATAGTAAAAACCAACCAAACACCCCATTCAAGAGGTGTCTGGTCGATCAACAAGCAGGGGCGACAAGAGGGTTCTTCACCCAAACCCTAATTTGCAAGAAAATCACAAATTGAAGCCTTAAATCGGTTAGAAATCGAATTCCAAGCATAAAATCGTGATCACCTCGTCAAAGGGATCTTAAGGTATGTCAAATTAGGTCATTTAGATGCAACTCAAATTCTTACTCATGATTGAAATTGAATGTTTAGCTTAAATTGGTGATAGTAAACATGAAATTTGTGAGTAAGATGAGGTTGTGGAACAAACCCTAGATAAATCCGTGTCAAATCTTTGCATGATGGTTGTATGGATCAAAATCACTATAGTGGGTGATTACTATGTTAGTAGAACTTGATAAACACTAGGATTTAGGTTTTTGCCTAGTGTAATTTGAGATTTTGAAACAATCTCTAGGATTGTTCATGCTAATAATATGTGTATGTTGTAAAAATTGAGTGAATTGGAATGATAGATACAAGTTATGAATTTAAATTAGATCATGTAAAAAGTTGACCCGCTAGGTGTTCGATGAAACGCCTAAATTAGGGTCAAAATGTTAAAGGTTTGGTAAAACGCAGATTTGAATGTGTTAATTAAATGATGCGTTAAAGCTTGAGAAAGAGTCCTAAACTTGTTGTAAATTGAACTCTTTAGGCAAGGAATCCGGGACGTCGAGCGGACACGCCGGAGGAGATACACGCGGAAAAGGGGTGCTTTAAAGGTAGCGACTTTAGTCTCGTTGCATTATGTAATAACGTTTAGTTTTAATGTATAAATGATGTCGGATTGTAATTGATGCGTTGATGTATCGATAAAGTGGCGAAGTTCACTAGATCATCAAACGGGTCAAAATAAACACTAGAAATTTGGTTTGGCATGATAATAAAGTGATGGTCTTCACTAGATAGCCAAACGGGTCAAAATGTTGCTTGAAAACGAATCACATGAGTAGAGACTTAAAAGTCTCACATTTTGCAAGGTGATAAATGTAATGCATCAATAAATTGGTTATGACATTTTAAGTCTACGAACCCGGTATATTGGGTCAAGCAATAGAAGTTGATAGAAGGTGTCGTTTGAAACGGGATGCTTGAATTCCGAGAAAACAAGTGCTTAGATCGGAGAATACGCGAAGCCATGGTATGGCGCGTATACTCCAAGGTCATAAGCTCGAGAAGTGGGGTAATTATGTCTAATGTGTCATAGGGATGGAATTATGGAATCATGTACCTTGTGAATGGGTTGTAGATATTGAAACAAAGAAATTATGAGCCGAACGTTGGTATCTCGGTTTTCGTGATGAATAAATTATATGGTTGGGTCCGTAATCTTATTACAGACTAGTAGGTGAAAGAACCGACAAAATCGGACTAACGAGTAAAAAGTTATAAACTTTTAAAGTTGAAAAATGGTTAAGAGGCAAGAATGCAGAACCCACCGTAACTTACGGTGACACCGTAAGTTACGGTGGACATCAAAAGCTTACGGTGTGAACCTTCTGATTTACGGTAGAACAAGGGGCATTCCAGGTTCACCGTAACTTACGGTGACACCGTAAGTTACGGTGGAACCCAGGAAAAAAAAATTAAATTATTATATTTTGTTTGATGCTTGTATTGTTAAATTTCGTTTATACGTAATGTATTATTGTCAAAACTAATATTTTAGTGTTTGACCTTAGGTATGGATGAGTTTCCCTCGGATGGTGATCAAGCATGTTGTCAAGAACCGAACACGCATTTTGAAGCTTCCGCACTAAATATAACCATGTCTAGAACTTTATTATGTTGTAAACACTTTGTTAATCATGTTTTAAACTCCTTAAACTAGTGATTAGTTATTAGTAAGGGTTAACTTTTAACTTGTTAAGCACTGTTGTACAAGGTTTGGTAAGTTAATGTGTTTGTATGTCCTTAAAGGATGAAAAACTTTTTATAAACTCTGATTTGTACCTTAACTAATGTAATTATTAATTATATTCCGTCCAAATACTAAGGGTGTTACAAAATACCCCTTAAATAACTTGTGTGAAGTAGAGGGACTAAAGTTGATAAACTAGAAACTAGTTTTAATTAAATAAAATGCCAACACCAAAATACACACTCTAAGTGTGTGTTCTGGTCGATACAATCACAGGAGCCAAGGGCTCTCCTACTCAACCCTAAACTTCAAGAAATTCATCAAATTGAAGGGGCAAATCAAGCCCGAATCGAAATCCAAGCATGGATTAGTGATCACCTCAGTAAAAGGATCATGAGGTATGCGAAATTTTACTATGTGGTTCCATCTTAAATTTTAGATGAACTTGTGAAATTCAAATCTGAGCTTGCATGTTCATTTTTTTTTGGATGAAATTAGGGATGAAACTATGTCTAGGAGTAAACCCTAGTCATTTATTTGTTAAATTGATGTTCATGGTTATGAATTCATGATCATACACTCATGTGTCAAGTGGGTTTTGTAGAATTATGCCGAACACTAGGATTATCTTGTTAACCTAGTGTATTTGAGCTCCATGGAGAAAACCCAGAATGTTTGATATAAAAATTCGACATGAACATGTGACACGATGCTTAAATCTTGGCTAAATAGTTAGTCAATAACTTGATTTTGAACTATATTAAATCATGCACATTAGGTGTTTGTTAAAATGCCTAAATAAAAACTAAAGTGTTGGAATTAGAGTGAAAATGTGTATTTGAATGATATGGCGATTTTGCGTAATATGGAGTGATAAGGGTTCTAAATACGATGTTGATCTAGACTTAATGTTGTAACCCATGTGATGAAGAAGTAGTTAACTTTAGATAAGCTAAGTTAACTAATCATGTAGTCGAATAGTAGCTTCGGCATAGAAAATAAGTGAGGTGGAATAGTCGTGATTTTTATGACTAATTTAACCGCCTTGTAAATGATTGAAAATAGTTTGACGCCTAACGAGCTAGGTGGAGGCTTGGGAAAGGAAGCGGGTCAAACAAATCAAGGATAGAGGAAAAGCGTAATTCGGATGCAAGGTAAGTATATCTTACACTAGTCATATATTTAAGAATATTCTTTCGTCGTATTAGTTACGAAAAAGACAAATACCTAATTGAGATATGTTGTTCCGGCGTGTAGTCGTACGGAACAAGACAATCAAATTTGATAAGAAAACATAATGATGGCTAAAAAAATGAGTTAAATCGGTAATTCGATCATGTTATGACGAATGAAACATGTACTTTTAATGGTTATCATATAAGTTAAATCATAATAACCATTAAGGGCAAAATGGTAATTTAACAATATTTGACAATGGTAATTGGTCATTTAGACCAAACAGGTCAAAAGGTGAAATTATCACCCTTTGGCAATATCGACTAATGGATGTCAAGTCGTATGATTTTAGGAAATAAATAGCACATGGGTGCTTATATCGCTATCACTTAGCAGCCATAAAGGAAAGGTATTGAAACGGGTCAATATATTGATCCGAGCCAGGTATGTATAATGATACAACTCATCATGTAGAATTTGGAGTTCTATAAGAAATAGACAAGGTTAAAAATGTAGATATTTGGTTATCTTTTAGGTAAACCGAATAAATTTAGTCATGATTATGACATTTTAGAAATATAATGGTTTCTAAACAAGACTATAGTTAAAAGTCAGATTTTTGGGTCAAACAAGTACTAAAAGTCCTTCGTCGTAAAAGAAGGACTAAAATTGACTAAAACGCCTTTGTAAGCGAAATCGAGCAAACGAACCATAAAGGTTGTTTGGAAATAAGTGATAGGATGAAATAAATACTTTGAATAAGTATGAAAAGCAAAAGATGTAAAATATTGCTCAAATGACTCTATAAAGAGTCTTTGCCGTAAAATAATGATTTGAAGGGTAAAATTTGGAATATATAAATCACCACATTGAATCCACCACAAATTTAGTTGTGGTGGGAGATTACTTGATAAGAAATGTGGACATATGTATTTAGAAACGAATGAAAGCGACTTGTGCTTGAAATATGCTTAAATACCCTTAACGGGTCAAAATAAGCATATGAGTGAAAACGGGTTTAAGAATATATATGAACCTGTAAATGGAACCTAATATGTTAACCATCATTGAATTTAATAGGTTTATGAGAATTAAGGGTTAAAAAAACTTGCTTGTTTGATAAAAATCGAACGGGTCAAAATTTGGTAAAAAGGATAATAAGCCGAAGAGTTGAAAGTCTGAAATTTTGTTAAACCGGATGTTGGATTTTAACTCCATAAGGCGGAGAATCAAATTACAATCACGTAGGAAGAAACGGTAGGCCAAACGGACAAGCGGATCGAAAGATACGAAAGTTTTCGTGTAAAAAATGGCAAAAATGGAAAAGGCTGATACAGGGACCACCGTAACTTACGGTGCCCACCGTAACTTACGGTGGGGCTGATATAGTTACGGTGGTTGCCTACTGAGTTACGGTGGAAGATTTAACTTTCAGAGGCTACCGTAAATTACGGTACCCACCGTAATTTACGGTGGACCCTGTACAAAATTGTATTTTAATCAAGTTTTGTTTTCCTGGACTCGTTTAGATACGTTTTAAATCGCGTATGACTAAAGCATTTCATGTTTATGAAATGTAGTTACTTTTTGGATGCCGGAAGACGATCAAAGCTCAACGAAGAACCGAACACGATAAAGATACATGCTTCCGCACATTGCCTCGTCATAAATTTTAAACGACGAACCTGATCACGTTATGTCAAATAACTTATGATTTGTAAAAGTTTTAATAAATCCATATTTTTATAATATGTGTAGTCTTAACTACACATCTAATTGTTGGTATTTACATGTAAAACTGTTAAATAGCAACTAGGGTGTTACAGCATCCTCCCATCAAGATTATTCGAATGCGCAACAAAGTAACTCAAATTCGGAAACAAGTGAAAGAAACCAGGCAGCCTCCCCGAAATAAAATGTGTGCCATGAGTGCTGTTATGTGAAAGCTTCGTTCTATGATTAAAATGGTGGGTACAATTATATATGCAAAAGGTACAAGTAGCGCTACATGTCTGATTATTTGGGGGAAATGATGGGAAGTCACGAGATGGGTTTTGATCATAGGAAAATCTTGGTTCTTTCTTTCACATGAGGGGTTTGTTGTGGAACTTGAAATTTCTTTTCTTTTGAAAGCTTGATACTGGTTTCATGATGATTTGAAAGTTGTAGGGGGTAATATTGCTTCTAAACTCAAAGTATAGGGGGTAATAAGAAAGGGCATTTTAGTAATTTATCTGTGAGTGATAATTATGCAACATAACAGGAATGTTGGGGGGTAAAATAAAAGGGTAAAATAGTCATTTCACCACCAAGTCAACAGATCAGTTAACAAATTTGATATCACGGGGTAAACTTGCGACATAACAATAAACATTGGGGGGTAAAATTGCAATTATTTTGTTAGGGGGTGGGTAAGAGTGCCAATTGGCCTAAACCACAGGTGGTAAAATTGCAGTTTACTCTATTATTTTATTATAATAGATTAAGGATAAACATAAGTGATATTTATGTATTGTGATATTCATGTATTAGTTATCATAATTGAAAAAATATATTAAGGAGAAAAATAAGTAATATTTATGTAGTAGCTTATAACATTAAAAATATATATTAAAAAATATAAATAGATATGAAAAAAGAAGGCTCCCCTTATTCCCACACCCCCTAGATCTTATTTTCACATCCCTAGTGTATACGAGCCGTATACAAAATATACGGTCCGTATAGAATGATTTTGAATAGGAAAATGCGCAGAGAATGTTTTTTTTATTTTACTATATACGGCCCGTATATAGTTATACGATCCGTATACAAGTGTATACGATTTATAAAAAGCATACGACTCAATGGATTTATTTCTAAGGTTTTTATGTTTACCAAATGTATACGGGCCGTATAACTGTATACGGGCCGTATAGATTGATGTTTTTCAATTACCACGTTTTTTCCCGTAAAAACACCATCATTATAGGGTTTCTAAACTCTTCATCACCTTTAAACAACGTTGATCGGAACACGCCGCTTAAATTGGAGCACAAGTAGAGTAACGTTACCGATCAGTCCATTGATCAAGTAACTAGCAGAAGAACCCGACACAAACAAGTTCTCCACAGTTTGTTATTCAGATCTCTATTCGGTCATCTTTCCAAACTACAACACACGATAACTTTAAACTTTATAGTGTGTGATTTGACCAGGAAATGATTGGAGGTGATTGCTACTTTTAATAAGCTGTCATAGTTGTCAAATTCGATTTCAACAAATCTTTTCCTTTTCCTTCAATTTCTAGAACATTCTCCGTAACATGAAGACGTGTCGGGTTCTTCTACTAGTGGTATTTTAATGAAGTATTGAAGATTGAATGTGCAAACCCAACAGTTTTTTTACTACGGAAACGGTGGCTATGCGAAATACAAACCGCAACCGTTTTTTACTACGGAAACGGTGGCTATGCGAAATACAAACCCCAATCTTTTGTGACTATGGGAAACACAAGTTTTCTTTTTGAGTTTTGATGGATGTCCGTTATCTCAGTTGAGGCGGGCATTGTTTAAATCTGAATATAAGTAGATGTTACGTGTAACTTCATTAAACCAAGAACAAAGCCTATTTCGAAACACATGTGTTCGTATCAGCGTTGTTTATCACCCTGTGTGAGCATTGGAAACCCGACAAACAGTCTTGACAACTGTGACAGCTTATCTATCTGTGTGTGTCACATCCATCCTGTTATAGCAATCGATATGATTAATTTTACAGATTTTTTTCTAATTAGCGTTGTTAACTACCAAAAGAATGCATACACAAATAGTTCTAGTGGACGAAGCAAAGAGACCGTTGTGTATATGAATCACGTTTTTTTCTAATTAGCGTTGTTAACTACCTAGAAATTGATATGGTGAGTTGGTAATCAAAAGCAAGAGGTCAGACAACGTGCCTTTCGAGATCCAAGAGGAAATAATCAAACGGCTTCCAGTAAAATCACTGATTCGATTCCGATCAGTCTCCAAATCATGGAAAGCTGTTGTTATTATTGTGCCTATCTCGGTTGTTCAGTACTTTCGTGATAATAAACAAGAAATAATCAAACGGCTTCCAGTAAAATCACTTATTCGATTCCAATCAGTCTCCAAATCATGGAAAGTTGTTGTTGTTATTGTGCATATCTCGGTTGTTCAGTACTTTCGTGATAATAAAACAAGCAGACATTGATTTTGCCAAGATTGAAGGAAAGAATCTGGCCATAAGCGTTGTGGATTCTCAGCGTTATTCGAATGTAAGTGGATCGGGTTCTACTAGTTATTCGGAATGTTTCGAATCATCACAGAAGACGTGTCGGGTTCAACTCTCCTATATCAACATACTCTTCTCCAGACGCTTAGTTGTTACGAATGACAACTTGAGGGGTCTAGTTAACTTTCAGATTCAGATTCAGGAAGCAGATGATTTGAGCGCAGGAATCAATGCAAAACCCTCACCCTCAAAATTAACCAGAAACCAAAGGAAAAAGGGCAGATAATGGTTGATGCTTCTTCGTTGAGGAAACCAAACGTAGACGGAAATGATAGGCCTGGTAACCGGAAGAGAAAAAACCCTAGTGCATATTCAATCTTTATTGCTTCATTAAAATTACAACACACGATAAAATGCTTGGAACTCACCTGATAACAAATAAATCAGTTCAAACTTTCAACAATCGACATCTGGAAATGATTGGAGGTGATTGCTACTTTTAATAAGCTGTACGGGTTTTGGTGTTTTGGTAGGTTGAAAGAGGTGAATGGTCCTTGTTTTTCCACATCATTCTGTCACTTTGTGTGTTGATGAAGCTGACAAACACATTGGTATTTTCTCAAAATGTGCAAACTTGAAGAATCTCACATTAAAGGAGTTTGTGTCTTGTCTTTCAGGTTCTCTGCCTTAGATCGGTCATTCCTTGTGATACATGAACGTTGTATTCTTGTCTTTCAGAAGAGTTTGTATTGAACCAAGAATACTTCAAACATTCTAAACCCTACCTGGAAACAAACCAACAAAATCCTGATAGTCTTCTAGCAGAACCCGACACGTCTTCTATCATGTGACGGACACAGGTGCAAGAGAATGGCGAGTTATTTTCAGTTATTTATGTTGATCCACAAATTCCATTGTTTAAATCGGAATCAGATTCTCAAAACAAGGATCGTTCTAATAGATTAAAGAGAATAAACCAATTTTTACCATTTTTTACCCATAGTATACGGGCCGTATAACAATATACGACCCGTATACATCGTTCGTATACATTGTATACGATCGGTAAAAAAAAATTTTACCGAGAGTATACGGCCGTATAAACCATATACGGCCCGTAAACATATGGTAAAAAATGGTAAAAACCTCTGTAATCTTTATATAGTGTGTGATTTGACCGGTTGTATTAAGTTATCTCTGTTGAATTTGATTTCAACAAATCTTTTCCTTTTCCTTGTTAAGTTTTTTAGTTGCTTCTCTTGTTAAGTTTCCAAACCAACCGAAATCCACAAATTCCAACAGTTACTTCGTTTTTACCGTCCGGTTTCCAAACTCTTTCACTCAAAGTTAATATTCACTGTGGTGGATGCAAGCATAAAGTTAGAAAAAATACTCAAGAAGATTGAAGAGTACATAACTGAAGGTTCAGTGCACGAAAAGTTTCTTACGAACGATATGTATCAGGAAGCTCAGTATCAACAACTTGTGAGTGGGAATATGGCTATGAAGAATAGTATGGATAACCAATCACTGGTACGGATTTTGGTGTTTTGGGATCGTTGTAATCGTCACAGAAGATGTGTCGGGTTCTTCTGCTAGTAGTATGAGTCTGAGTCCATCGTGGTTCGTGAACGTATTGTTGAAATCGTCCATCACTTAAGACCTTGAAAGATTTGTTGAAATCGAAGAAAAGAGTAACTAGCAGAAGACGTGTCGGGTTCTTCCAACAAATTGTGTATGTGCTTGTGCTGTAGAAACTGGTGATGAACTTGTGCTGTAGAACGTTGGAAACCCGACAAACAGTCTTGACAACTGTGACAGCATATTCAATCTTCATTGCTTCATTAAAATTACAACACACGATAAAATGCTTGTAAAATTGCATCAACTCTCCTATATCAACATACTCTTCTCAAGACGCTTAGTTGTTATGAATGAAAACTTGAGGGGTCTAGTTAACTTTCAGATTCAGATTCAGGAAACAGATGATTTGTAAAAAAAACGGTTGATGAAACCGAAGCTGTTATTTCTGTTGTTCAGTACTTCCGAGATCTGATCCGACCGAAATCCACAAATTCCAACAAAGTCAAATGTGATCAAACTTGGACATATGACGTAAATGCTGATTCAGATCTCTATTCGGTCATCTTTCCAAGCCACAACACACGATAACTTTACACTTTATATACTGTGTGATTTGACCGGTTGTATTCAGTTTCGAATCATCACAGAAGACGTGTTGGGTTCTTCTGCTAGTAGTATGAGTCTGAGTCCATTGTGGTTCATGAATGTTTCGAATCATCACAGAAGACGTGTCGGGTTCTGCTAGTAGTATGAGTCTGGGTCCATGCGACGGACATAATTCTTGCAACTTAAATCCACAATCAACGTATACAGATGCAAGAGAATGGCGAGTTATTTTCAGTTATTTCTGTTGATCCAGAAATTCCATTGTTTAAATCAGAATCAGGTTCTCAAGACAAGGATCGTTCTAATAGATTAAAGAGAATAAACCAATTTTTACCATTTTTTACCCATAGTATACGGGCCGTATAACAATATACGACTCGTATACAATCATCGTATACATAGTATACGATCGGTAAAAATATTTTTTACCAATCGTATACGGCCGTATAAACGGTATACGACCCGTATACGCATGGTAAAAAATGGTAAAAACCTCTTTAATCTATTAGAACGATCCAATAAACGAAGAACAAAGCCTATTTTCAAAACACAGGTTCATACAATGCTGTAATAGGTTGTGGTTCAGCCAAAATGACATCTAGCATTACCAACGGTTCAAGTAAGTATCTAAAATTTTGAAAATTCAGGTTTACGTTGTTAGTTTCTCAAACACTAATAAACATCTGCTTCCTGAATCTGAATGTTAACTCTTTCACTCATAAACATCTGCTTCCTGAATCTGAATCAGAATGTTAACTCTTTCCTTTTCATGAGGTAAAACCGGTTTCAACATCGAGGGTTGTATCGGAATCAGGCGTTGGAAGGATTGTAGTAGTAGGACATTAGTACCACTGTGAAAGTTGCATCAGGAAGCTCAACTTTAACGGACCGGTTATTCGACCGAGTAATCAATTGTATTTTTTTAGTTGATTCTCTTGTTAAGTTTTTCTGACCCAACCGAAATCCACAAATTCAAGTCAAGGATCGTTCTTATAGATTAATGAGAATAAACCCTCGTTTCTTCATCTTCATCTTCATCTTCAAGAACAATGATGAACAGATGATGTTTTTTTCGCAGAACGTGGTTGATTGCGGTGGTTTGGGTCTAGGTTGTCAGAGAGAGAAAAAGAGGTGAGATAGTCTGATACAATAAGGATGTTGGGAATTAAACGCATGTACGTGACAAAACAAGGATCGTTCTAATAGATTAAAAAGAATAAAGCAAGGATGTTGTGAATTCGCATAAACATATATTCGTTTCATAACCTCCTCCTATAAATCAACCACAACTGACAAAGAGCCTGTATTAGAAACCATCCTATGACTTTTACCAACCGAAGAGGCAGCAAGGACAGATAATACTTCATTTGTCGAGAAACCATACTGTCAATAAACTACCATCTTTTACTCATAAACCTTGAATCCCAACGCTTCTCTAAAAGAACCTGTATTAGAAACCATCCCATGTCTTTTACCAACCGAAGAGGCAGCAAGGACAAATAATACTTCATTTGTCGAGAAACCATATTGTCAAGAAACTAACATCTTTTAATACTTCATTTGTAACCGTAAGGATAATGCAAATTTGTACGTAAAGATCTCTACACAAACTGTGTATGTGCTTGTGTTGTAGAAACCGGTGATGAATTTGTGTATCTAAATTAGGTTCTCTGCCTTAGATCGGTCATTCCTTGTGATACATGAACGTTGTATTCTTGTTTTTCAGAAGAGTTGGTATTGAACCAAGAATACTTCAAACATTCTAAACCCTACTTGGAAACAAACCAACAAAATCCTTATACTCTTCCAGCAGAACCCGACACGTCTTCTATGATGATTCGAAACATTCACGAACCACAATGGACTCAGACTCATACTACTCACCCTCCCCTGAGGAAAAGTTTTCCCGACGACTCAAGACAAAGCAGTTGGTTTGGGTTCATATCAGCGTTGTTTATCACCCTGTGTAAGCATTGGAAGCCCGACCACTAGCAGAATCATTGCATTACATCCCCGTTGAAAACAA